>NC_086320.1:281204549-281504728 GCF_036172605.1 Pelobates fuscus
TAAGTTTTCCAAGAGAGGCAGTATAAAGAGAAAATAGAAGGGGACCAAGGACAGAGCCTTGGGGAACTCTAACCGAGACAGGGCGAGGGGAGGAGGTATCCTTGGAAAAGGAGACACTAAATGAGCGTTGGGAGAGATAGGAGGAAAGCCAAGAGAGGACAGAGTCACAGAGACCGAGTGATTGAAGAGTTTGAAGGAGGAGAGAATGATCAACTGTGTCAAAGGCAGCAGAGAGGTCAAGGAGAATTAATATGGAGTAGTGACCTTTGGATTTAGCGGAGATTAGGTCATTAGTCACTTTGATAAGAGCGGTCTCAGTAGAGTGGAGAGGGCGGAAGCCAGACTGAAGAGGGTCAAGGAGAGAGTTGGAATTAAGGAAGTGAGACACACGGGTAAATGATATTGGATCTTCAGAAGCATGGTAAGCATGGTAGATGGCTGTTATAAACCAATCCTATTGAAGAGGTGGAGGACGCTTGCCCCAACTTGTGTCCTTATGGGGTTACAAAAAGTCTTGAAGATTTTCTGAAATTGGAAGTACGTTGTAGATAAACAGCATACTAAATCCAAACAATCCAAATCCAAACAAAAGCTGGAAGAACGATATTCTGGTTGATGTGGAATGAAGAAACATTAGGTTGAAAAGTTGGAATAGTGCTTAGAATGGCCCTAACTTGTAAAATCAGGAGATTCAGAGAGACAGCTTGAAGTTATGGAATTCTTCTTCCTGAAATAAGGGCCACCAAAAAGAAAACAGGCCAGTTTCTTATCCAAAAGAATGGAGAGAGCGGAGATCTGTGCTCTTATAGAACTCAGACTTAGACCTTTGAATGTTGCTTATGCTTGGGGTTTGAAGAGGAGCTTCATGACAAGCACACCAATCACAAAAATTACCCCATATCCGGTGATAAGTAGGAAGGAAGTAGACTTTTTTTGGCTTCAAGTAGAGTATCTGTGACTGAGGCAGAAACCCTTTATCTAAGAGACATTGCCTCTCAATTTCCATGCCATAAATTTCAACAATTGGGGTGTGGGATGGAACACTGGGCCTTGGTGCAGCAGCTGAAGGTGTTTCAAAAGATCCAAAGGGGGTTCCCGGGATAGCTTCTTCAGTAAGGGAAACCATGGGCATGTGGGTCAATGAGGAATGACTGCAATGATGACTACTGGTTCTTATGAATTCTCTTTAATAGAGGAAAAATTAGAGGGATTGGGGGAAAGACATACCCCAAGCTGAACCTCCACCCGCAGGACAGGGTATCAATGTCTTCCACCAATGTCTTTCGAAGAACCGAAAATAGAACCTTGTTAGCTTGTTGTTCAGGTGAGTCACCATGAGGTCTACTTGAGGAAGTCCTCAATGTTTAATGATGCTCTGAAAAACCTGAGAGGGACCTTTTTGTCGGATCCAGAGTTACTCTGCTTAGGAAGTCTGCAAGTAGATTCAATTTGCCTTGAAGATAAACTGCCTTTAAGCCTTCCAGATTCCTTTCTGCCCAGGCCATCAGAAGAGAAAGAAATCATCAACAACTGTTTGCTTCTTCCCCCCCCCCCCCTGATAATTAATTGAGATAAGCCACCACTGAAGTGTTGTCTACCCTGACCTTGACCCATTGGCGTTTCACAGAAGGAAACTAGAGAAGGACTTGAAACACTGCTTTAAGTTTCAGGACATTGGAGGGGAGATGAGGCTGACTGTGGCTCCAAAGGCTCTGGATGTGAAGAGAGTCCAGGTGTGCAACCCAAACGGTCTCACAGGAATCTGTTGTAAGTATTATCCAAGGAGTGTGACCTAGAGGAAAATCGAGGAGGAGACTGCAGTCTTCTAGCCACCAAGATAATTCTTTCTTTACCTTGGAGGATTTTCAGGTTCAGATCCTTGTTTAAGAATTGCAAAATGAACTCCAACTGAGGGATCCTCATGTGACACTGTGCCCATCTTGTAAGGCCTTTTGTTGAAGATAGGCTCCCCAAAAGGCTCATGAATTCTCTGGCCGTGACTGACTTGATGGCTAAAAATCGTCATTTTCTGTTGGATTTTTCTTTCCTTTCTATTGGCAGGGACATTGCAGCTCTGTTTGTATTGAACCTTGCCACTATGTAGATCATATTCTGGGATGGCAAAAGCTGACTTTTTTGTGGTTGATGATCCATCTAAATTCTTAAAGCAGAAGTTGAACTCTGTCTCTGTGAGAAAAGATTCTTGTTGTTTGAAAGAACCAGGATATCATCCAGATAATGGAAAATGGAGATACCGTCTAGAAAGACAAAAGCAATGAGGGATGCCAAAAGTTTTGTAAAGGTTCTTGGAGCCATGCTGAGACCGTGGGGAAGTGCCTAGAACTGAAAGTGATGTTGCTTTATCGCAAACCTCAGAAATTTTTGGTGAGGGATTGCAATCAGGACGTGGAAGTAGGCATCTTGAAAATCAATTGATATCATCCAGTCTCCTGGAGAGATGACCTTTAGGACGGAGCTGATGAATTCCATCTTTATTTTTCTCACAGATATTAGCTCTTTGAGATCGTGAAGATCCAAGATCGGTCTCCATTCTCCCGAAGCCTTTGGAGTCTTGAATAATACCCCAGACCTTTCTCTTCTTGGTAAACCTGGCAGGTTACACTTTCTGCTAGGTAGGATGAAGTAAAAGAATGAAGAGCTCTTGCTTTTTCTGGGTCTTGTGGGATATGGGTAGGAAGAAATCGTGTATGAGGTATAGTGGCAAATTCCAGGAACTAACCAAAAGGGAGGATTTCTAGGACCCATTTGTCTTAAATATTCTGAGTCCAGGCCTTGGACAAATTTAGAAGTCTGGCTCCTACCCCCAAGGACTGGACAGACGCCCCATCAGAACTGCTTTGATTGTCTAGATAATCCACCTCTGCCACAATTACTTTTTGAAGAGGATAGGCCTCCCTTCCATGATTGTGTCCTGGAGAACTCTCTGCCAGGTCTGCAGCACCTGAAATCTTTATCCCGAAAGGACCGTCTTTCCTGAGGAAAAGATCGTATAGGACAATGATCTTGGGGGAGAAATGCTTTACATCCTTCCGCTGCCCTTTTTATGCAATCATCAATATGTTTCCCAAAGAGCATCTCCCCCTGAAAAGGGAGGGCACATCCGCTATTCTTTGATGAAGAATCTGCCATCCAATTCCTTAGCCCAAGAGCATGTCTAGATGCTACAGATAGGGCCATGCTTCTTGAGATGGATCTAACCAGATCTATAGAAGCATCTGAGGAAAAATCGATAGCCAGCCTAAATTTGTTCAGGGAATCCAGAAGTCTGGTTTTACTGACCCCACTTGAGATGTCTCGAGGTCATCCAACCACTGTTTAAGGCTCTTAACACTGAAGTCATAGCCACAGCTGGAAGAATCCAAGAGGCAATATAGGCCTTTGATAGATTGGAGTCCATTTTTTTTTATCCATGGGCTCTCGCAAAGACCCTGCATTATTCACTGAAAGGGTGGTCTTTTTAGCCAGACACACAATGGAACCATTCACTTTGGGAGCCATATCCCATGGATCATTGTCACTGGACTTGAATGGGTAGAATCTTGCAAGACATCCCTGAATAGAGACCCTTCTCCACTCTTCCTTGATTAAATCATGGATGGCATCATGGAGAGGGAGGGTGGGATTTCCCTTTATTAGATCAGCAAAATGTTTGTTTGTAGCAGGTTCTTCCTCTGTTTTGTCCCAATAGCTAAGGTGTCTTGAACAGCTCTGATCAAGGCTTCTATCTTCTTGTTATCCATGTAGGTAGGAGATAAATGGGGGTCCTCATCTTGAGAAGAGAATTAATCTTCTTCAAGGACCAGAGGTATTTCTTCCTCCATGCTAACTTCTTGATTCCAATCAGGACTGAAGGATCTGTCTTTTCCTTGCTCTCTCTGCCTGTGATAGACCTTCTAAAACAGCTTGACTGATATATGAGAAGACATGTGTATCTGGTTTTGAAGGACCAGCCTCTGCTTTGAGACAGGCCATACAAAGTATTTTCCCATGAAGAACCTTGTCGTGGCAGGTTTCACATCAGGGGGTCTTATCCTTCTTCTTTATATAGGTGGATCTATGAGTAGAACTAAGAATCCAGGATTTGGAAAGGATACATGCTCTCTCTTTTTTTTTTTTTTTTTGTATTTAAATTTAGAAAAAAAGTGACTTACATCCGAACCTCTAGATTGTGACCTATTTTTAGAAGAGGGACCGGGGGACTCCATCTTAAAATGGGCAGCTAGAAAATTAAAAAGAACATTCCTAGCTCCCATGTACAGAAGAAAAACACATAAATTCAAAAAGAATTTTAATAACAACAAAAACAAACCAAAAAAAATATATATTAAATATAAGTTTATACTATAATTTTTACTATCCAAAGAATTTTATTCTAGAAGATCAAAAGGCAAAATTCCCTGGAGAAATATAAAATTAAATATTAATAGCCATGGGAAGAAGACAAAATACAGATAGATAATCAAAAAAGGCACTTACCTGCAGCCAAATAACCCAAAATGCAAGATAAAAAGTAGAAAGGAGCTTCCAAGACAATACACATGAATGAAGCATCAAGGGAGAACTTGTCCAATGCAGAGAGGTCAATAATGTTTTTTATGGACCTCCCCCCCCCAGCATGCGTTTCTACCGCCGGGGCAAGAGCACCGATGGGGTAGCTTATCTAGAATCGGAAGTGAAGAAATGGTGCAGGAACAGCAAGTATCCCATTCTGTGGGAAGGAATTTACTTGCTTTACTTGTGCATTCCAAATACGTTCCTCCTTCCCTGAAGGCCTGAAATATCACGGAACCGGAAGTGAGGTACTGAAAACGCACACCTGATATCAGTGTGTCTTCCAATAGATCTAGACTTACAAATGATTTAGGAGAAGGAGTCCCCGTGATTTATACCGAGGGCAATAACCTCAAATAATCCCAACAGGACCATTGATAGCTTCATGGAGAGGGAATAGCAATTATCCATGGAAAAGCCAAAAGAACCCGAGGGCTCCAATAAGGTAGGTGTACCCTTACTCATGAATTATCACATCATGGGTACTGGCACATCCAGCTGCTACCTATGGGGTCACTGCACCTTGACTCCCCGGTTGCTAAGGGGAGAATCCTTCAGGGAGTCACCCATGCTGAGGCTACCATGGAGAGAGAGGCAGAACTCCCCGTGGGCTAGGGTACTATTAGACCCGAGTAAGCCACAAAGAAAAAGAGGTGATGTAAAAACCTATGTCCATGTGAGTGAACAGAAAAAAAAGACAGAGGATGTAGGGGATAGAACTCTCTTTTATTTGCTTAGAAGATGTTCATGTCCAATTTAGGAGTGGGAGGAGCTATACCGAAGAAAAATGACTGTAGTGCTGCCATGAATATATCCGGGAAATTGTGGTAGAATGAACGCATGTCAACATTTTCAAAAAGGCCTTGATCACAAGTGTGTTGCATCTCGAAATAGCCTTGTTCCTTAGGGGTTAAAGAAAGGTTTATAAATCAGAGATACAGCATAACAAAGGTCTGTCTGTGCAATTGTGTTCTTGATATTAAAGGATACTATAGTGACAAGAAAAAAATACAATTAATGTAGTTGTTCTAGTGTCTACTGCCTGTCCCTCTAGGCCTTTTAATGTAAACACTGCCTTTTCAGTGTTTGGATATCTACTACTATGTTTTCTACTGGCTATATTTTAAAAGTATAATATTGTTTTGTAAGCATTTGACAAATGTAATTATTAAGATTGATAATATGGACAAAGTTTGTATGATTAATTAAGCATATGATTTACAATATAGAGTATTAGAATGAACCATACATGTAGTTGCAGCCTGATAAGTGACCCATTATAAATGACCAGGGTGCACAATTTATCTCACTTAGTGAGACTTCTCTAAATGGATCTAATGAGCAAACATTGTTTTACACTGTTTATATTGAGTGTGCAATAAGCCAATAGCCTGAAAATGTATTTACTGATTTATCCAATCAATAGGTCATACTGTTTAAGAGCTTCAAGAATTACACTTGTGATAGTATTAGTCATACAGAGGTCAAAAGTGAAGCAGCGCTGTATTAAAAAGCTTAATTCCTAACAGACATCTAAGGTGCAGAACATACCCCCTAAACATAAAAGTCTAACAAGCAAAAACTGGCCTCCAGTTTTAACTATAAGATTGTATGTTCCACTTTGGGGCTAAATTGAGATTTATAGATCCCTTGGGAAAAAAGAGATACAAGTTAATTGGTACTTTGACCTCAGCTTGCTCTATATCACACCATTCTATCACCTTTACCACTGTTTGATTGTCATTTCCTAACTTGTGTTGTCAATGTGCCTGCCATTATCACTTTAGTTATGGTTAGACCAATTAATGCCTGCTCTAGGCAGCAGTCATGCATTCAACTCTTGCACATCATGCTCACACATTATCTCCAAAGATGTTGTCATACTCTGAATGCTGCTGAAGGCCATTTTGAACCACATCAGGCCTCCTCAATGACAAATTCATGCTATGTTTTTATAGATCCACCTTCTCCCTTGACACATAACAGTATATGTGTTATCATCAGCTAGTATCATGGCTTCAAATGCCTTTTAAACACTTTTAACTCATTATTCTGCACCTGCAAGCCCTCTCCACACAAACATCACAGTCAGAGATTGTGCATGTCACTTGTGACAAGACTGACCGGCTGTCAGGATCGGGACAGGGATCCAACACGCAGAGTACAAACAGTAGCCAGATACGTATACCGGACCTTAGAATGGCCGGACTAACGTAAGTAGTACAGTATAGAATGGTCAAAGACAAGCCGAGGTCGAGGGTAACAGAAGACAGGTAAGCGAGAGACAAGCCGAATCAAGGGTAACAGAGATATGCAGAGTAAGGTAAACAAGCCGGGTCAAAACCAAAAGGGATAATAGAATACACAAGCACTGAGTGACTAGAACAAGCTAGAACCACGACAGGGCAATGAGCTAATGAACGAAGCTCTGTTAAATACCCTGTTCAGAGCAGTAACCACGCCTCCGAGGCGTCCTGATTGGTCCTGCAGCAATTGAGTGACAGGTCGTTCCGGAGGAGTGTCCTGATGACAACTTCCTGCCTAGATGCTGTAAAAGGCAGTCACTCCCTCGCGGCCGGCCTTGCATGACCGGATAGACCGTGGGGAAGGGAGCCATCAGGCCGTCTGGATGGAGGAACAGCTAAGTCTCTACCTCTTCCGGAGGTAGAGACCGCAGGTACCCTGACACCGGCTGACTTTAACTGACTGACTCTTCTTCCACTCTGAATTCGTCTTTGTCCGTGTCTCTGAACAGGAGGGTTCTAAGCTTCGTTTATTCTCTTCTACCTGTTCCCTTGAGTACATTATCTCGCACCTCATCCATTTTGTTTAACAGACAGATCTCTAAAGTATATTGTCTTGCTGGTGTCCCCAAACATGTGATTCTTAAGCTCATCCCAAATAAGCCATCTCTTGACCCTACAGTACCTCTCTCGAATTACAGTCCCATATCCCTACTCCCTTTCACTTCTAAGCATGTAGAGTGCATTGTTTATAGCCATCTAGCTCACTTTCTCACTAACACCCTACATCATCCTCTTCAATCTTGTTTCCACACCATTCACTCTGCAGAAACTGTCTTTACTTAGTAAAGTGATTAATGATTTTCTTTCTGCCAAATGTAAAGGCCACTTTAATGCACCTCAACCTCTCTGCTGCTCTTGAATCGGTTGACCACTCTCTCCTTCTTTGAACTCTCCACATCGTTGACCTTCATGACTCTGTACTTTCATACATAGCAGAACACACCAGAATGGATTTGGGAGCTTGTTATCCCCAACCTTGGGTAATAGTGTCTATATTCTTCAATATTTATGCTTGGAATTTAAATAATATATAAATAGGAAAGTATTTGTGTGTGGCTGAGGTGTAGATAGGAAATTTCAATGAAAGAGCCTGATCAAGGCAGAGACAGCTCTACATCTAGTTCAACATCCATCTAGGCCAATAGAGATGTTGACCTTACAAATATCCTATGGTTCACATGGTGCCTCACAAAACCAGAACTCCAACCTGAGCACAATCAACCATAATAAGAAAGAAAAAACATGAAGACCCAAGAATAAGAATCAGTAAAAAAAAGCATTCTTTATTTTAACGTGGAAAAAATAAGTTGGAGACACCGATCAGGATATATGAATAGCAAGATTAGAACTCATACGTTCACATTTTTTGTTCGTTAACAAATCTTTCTAACATGTTGCACAACCCCTTCTTCCACATGTCCGATTGTGCACATGCACCAACCATCACTATAACATCAGCAGGATGCTCCGTAGGTCAGCATTATGGCATTATTTTTCAATTAAATGCTACATAAAAGTAAAGATAATTAAAAAAAATTGTTGTTTCAACATTATATGTGGAATATAAATGCTCCCTGTATATTCTAGTTTCCAACATTTGATTTGAAGATGGTGTGTCATGTCAGGCATCCTTGGAACCTCTAATAAAAGATCTGTTCTAAATCCATTAAGGGCATTAGCTTGTAAAAAGCAAGTTGCTTTTATACTGAGAAAATAAATGGAAGCAGCCGTCGTTCCCTCTTTCCTTTCCTTCACTCTCTATCCTAGCCTTTATAATTCTAATGAAAAAGTCTCCATGAGAAGCTCCAATTTGCCAGACATATGCTATTAATTACCTGGAAAACATGTCACATTTGCAATGAGAACAGACTAACAGTTGCTTGATGCAAATTATTACTCCTGGCTGCTGTTTCTGGCTGTGTTATAAAAGGGAACTTCAAAAAAGACAGAGATAGGGGGAGAAAGGTATTTCAATAAAACCACTATGAGTTCATTCAAGCCACTGTATATCTGACTTTAAGGAGTTGTGAGCTGAATTGCCTAAGGCTGACTGACATAGTTATTTGCCCCTGGCCAGTTCCACCAATCAGGTGGCAGCATTATTTTTCTTTTTTGTTTGTTGTCCAATAATAATCAAACCGCCAAAGCAAAATTCAGCTGGCTTTTGTAAATTAATCAGCATAATTTAATTTGAAATCTTTGCTCACCTTCATCTGGCGCCTGAGGGAAGAGAGAAGGAACATTTATTTCAAGTCTTTTTCTATTTTTTTTTTACCTTGGTCTGAAATTAGTTTAATTTAATGACTATACTATAAATAAAATAAAAAGTGGATAGAAGTAGATAAAATAAAAGGTAGATAAATATTAGCACTGTGTAAATAAAAGCAACAGCAAGAATTATAGTAATAGACACAATTACCTGCAATTTTGCTATATAATACTTCTTACAACGTTACCTTGGCATTTCAAATTGCAATGATGTCTCACACTTAGAAAAAAAAAATCAATGTAATCAGCAAATTACAAATATACGTATGCCATAACAACATGCACTAAATGATCAGGGAAAGGGCTAACATGAAAAACACTCCCTATCTTCAATTAACCCTCATGCACAAACTGTGTAAACTGTACTGGACTAGGGCAGCAATGCCCATCTCTAAAATAGCATGTCCGAAAGACTCATACTGATATCAGAGAAGAGCTGTGGGGCCCCTATCCCTTTAAAACACTGCAGTTTCAGAGATTGGGTTAAGACTGCCTCTAGTGGCTGTCTGCCAGACAGCCACTTCAGGTGCTTCCTGTTGTTTTTACAGAGTTTAAATATAAATAACACAATAGTGTTCCTTTAAGCCATTGGTAACCAACAAATGGTCTCCCTATCCTCTTCATAGTTTTGTGAGAGAGTAGGGATAAAATATAATAAAAGAAACACAATGTGCATCTTCAATCCTTGCCTCCATTTCCTATGGCTGCTGTTTGGTTGTCCAAATATATAAATATAGCAGATCGTGGTCACCAATATCCCAAATATCAACCCCCATGACTACTAGCACAAGTAATTAACCAAAGCCCCAAATAAAAAGAGACCAATGGGGGGTCCATAGGGAGTTCCATTCCCATGACGTTTCCATATACCTTAGTAACCATAATAAGTAACATACCATGCACCCAACACCCCAAACATTAACATCCGCATTTCCTCTGTTCTCTAACATTTGCTTTAAGAAAGAAATCCAGTGATGCTGTTATCCCGAATACATAAGCTCTTAAAACAAACAAAAAACAAAAACGAAAAGCAAAAAAACAAAAACAAACTGTCAAAACTAAATGCATATTAAATCCACAAACGTATAGCCCTGTGGCTAAAGGAAAATAGGGCCTTATTATTTTTCCATACATCATCGATTCCTGCAGTGTAGTTGGCTCGATATGCATTATTATAAAATATCCAAATGTTATACACAAAAGCTACAATGGGAAATAGAATTCAAGTAGCAATCTTTTATTTTTAAAAAAAAGCGCAAAGTAATTACATTTTCTTTACATGTTAAGAGGAACTTTTCTTATTCCCTAGTGCTGAGTTATTACCTCATGACACTGGAGCACATGACAATCTGGCTTTATTACATTGACTTATATCTGTTTCATTCACCTTCACCGCAAATTGTATTTCTTAGCTAACTGTTAAAATGTATTGTCTGTGAACCAGAGAACCATCATCAAATTATCACTTTTCAGGACACAAGACTCAGAACTCCTTCAGCGCCGGAGCAGACAAGGTTATTAAAATCTCCATCTAACAATGTGTTTGAGTACAGATCAGGGGAATAGTTTTTTTTTTTTTTAGTTTTAGAGTTATTTAAAAGGACTGTAGGGGAAAAAGCAAAAAAAAAAGAGGCTGAGCGACACTCTCAGCTTTTAACAGTTCAAACCAGAAACTTTCTACTAGTAATGTGAGAGCTCTACATCAGGCGCCAAGTGGATAAGGCTGCAGACAGAGGCCAAATTCGCTGATATTTGCCAGCACCTGCAGATAGGAGGCAAATAATTGGAACATGTTAAAAAAAAAAAAAAATCAGAGTTGTTAGATGTTAGTATTTTGTAACAGTCTCTGGCAGGGGCTCCTGCAAGGAATTTAATCAGCAGAGTTGTTTAAACTGGGCTTTGAACACAGCCCAGGGCTGCTAGTAATGAACTTCATATCATCTACAACTCCTGTTTGCTGACGACATTCAATTTGTTAATTGTACAGCTGGAGACAGAGGTTAGATATGGAAGTGATGATTGTTTTTTGTGTGTGTGTGTGTTTTACTCAATGTTAAAATGTTTGCTTACATCCTCCTAATTAATCCCTACAGGAGGTAGCAGCAGATCATGAGTTTAGGAAACGTCAAAAGAACATAATTATATTGGCCTCTACTTTGTATATCATAACTGATGGTGATTAAATCCATCACTATTGACTATTGATACGACATGACTAAACACCAATTTTGTGTGCAGATTACTCTCCAGGGATCAGTGGTGGAACTAATGGCCCTGGTGCAAGAAAGGTTTTTGAGTCTCCCTCTAGAGAAAGAGTGTCAAAGAGATCCCCCTCATTCTACAATTCCCACAATGTTTTGCAAGCTGGAAATCTTCCATTTTCCCATCCTTCAAGGGTTGTATTTGTGAGCAGTGTTTGTGCGTTTGAGTGTAGGCATATTTTTGTATGGAGTATGTGTGTGCGTGTAGGGGTGTATTTGTATGTGCTGTTGCCATTGGAAAGCAGTGGTGTACTTGTGTGTAGTGTTTGGGTTTGAATACAGGGGTGTGTTTCTATGTAGTGCTGATTTTAAATTCAAGTGTGCATTTGTGTGTAGTGTTGGTGTTTGTTCATTATTTTAAAGGAACACTATAGTGACAGGAATAAAAAACATGCATTCCTGTCACTATAGATATGAAAACACGTTTTAGGGTCAACCTTTCTTCCAGCGCCACGTGGGTCCGTCACTTTTGATGATCTCAGCCGATCAAATGCTTTCCTACACGAAAGCATCGGGAGGCTTTTGCGCACGCGTGTTTAAATGCCACTCTGCACCAAACAGCATTGTGAACTTAGATTCACTCTTGCTGGTTGTCATAGTTTTAATATTTGCAACTAGTTGAGGATTTCATAATTAGAATGATTACTTTTCAGATTAGTTTATCAGTTATATCATAACTGATTTTGTTAGGTATCATTAGAAATACAGAGATAATGGAGGGTGCACAATAATAAAACAATTCTAAATGATATACTGACCGGTGGGTGGGGGCCCTAAAGTAAAAAAAGTGGGGAGGACCTATTGTCCTCCCCACCAGCCCCCACCCCTGAGCGGTGGATGGGGGTCCTAAATAAAAATTGGGGGGGAGAACCTAATGTCCTCCCCAATGGCCCCTACCCCTGAGCGGTGGGTGGGGGCCCTAAACAAGAATAAGGGGGGGAGCCTATTGCCCTCACCCTGGCCCCCACCCCTGAGCGGCGGGTGGGGGTCCTAAATACAAATTGGTGGGGTGACCTATTGTCCTCCCCCTGACCCCCACCCCTAAGCGGTGGGTGAGGGCCCTGAATACAAATTGGGGGGACCTATTGTCCTCCCCCCTGCCCCCCACCTCTGAGCGGTGGGTGGGGGCCCTAAACAAGAATGGGGGAGAACCTATTGTCCTCCCCCCTGGCCCCCACCCCTGAGCGGTGGGTGGGGGCCCTAAATACAAATTGGGGGGGACTTAATGTCCTCCCCCTGATCCCCACCCCTAAACGGTGGGTGGGGGCCCTAAACAAGAATAAGGGGGGATCTAATGTCCTCCCCCCTGGCCCCCACCCCTGAGCGGTGGGTAGGGGCCCTAAATACAAATTGGGGGGGACACCTAATGTCCTCCCCCCTGGCCCCACCCCTGAGCGGTGGGTGGGGGCCCTAAACAAGAATAAGGGGGGAGACCTAATGTCCTCCCCCTGGCCCCCAGCCCTGAGCGGTGGGTGGGGGCCCTAAACAAGAATAAGGGGGGGACCTAATGTCCTCCCCCTGGCCCCCACCCCTGAGCGGTGCGTGGGGGCCCTGCATACAAATTGGGGGGGCACCTAATGTCCTCCCCCTGGCCTCCACCCATGAGCGGTGGGTGGGGGCCCTAAATACAAATTGGGGGGACACCTAATGTCCTCCCCCCTGGTCCCCACCCCTGAGCGGTGGGTGGGGGCCCTAAACAAGAATACGGGGGGACCTAATGTCCCCACCCCTGAGCGGTGGGTGGGGGCCCTGAATATAAATTGGGGGGGGACCTAATGTCCTCCCCCCTGGCCCCCACCCCAGAGCGGCGGATGGGGGCCCTATATACACATTTAACCCCCATTCCCCCAGGTGACTAGGGGTCCCCAAACCCCTAGTTACCACCTCCCCAAAAAAATAAACCCCTACAAAAAAAATACAAAAAAATTATCCATCTTCACCCAGCGAGGGCTCCGCGCAGATTAAGCTCTGCAGTGCGGGGAAGGCTTATAAAGCCTTGCCCCGCCCTGCAATTAGGCTCAGAGCACTCTGGTGGGTTTAAGCCATCCAATCATAGTGTTGTGACAGGTAAATGAAGAGACTGACAGGTAAGTCTCTACATTTACCTGTCACAGCACTCTGATTGGTTTGTTTGAAATCCACCAATCAATCAGAGTGCTCTGTGTCATTTTACACAGCGTGGGAAAGTTCCAAAGAACTTTCCCACGCTGTGTAATTTGACTCATAACTCTCTGATCGGTTACTTAATCTACCAATCAGAGAGATATGAGTCAAATTACACACCTAGGGGGGAGGGGGTTAAATTTGTATATAGGGCCCCCACCCGCAGCTCAGGGGTGGGGGCCAGAGGGGAGGACATTAGGTCCCCCCCCTTATTCTTGTTTAAGGCCCCCACCCACCGCTCAGGGGTGGGGGCCAGGGGGAGGACATTAGGTCCCCCCCATATTCTAGTTTAGGGCCCCCCACCCACCGCTCAGGGGTGGGGGCCAGGGGGAGGACATTAGGTGTCCCCCTTTTTCTTGTTTAGGGCTTCCACCCACCGCTCAGGGGTGAGGGCCAGGGGGAGGACATTAGGTCCCCCCCTTATTCTTGTTTAGGGCCCCCCACCCACCGCTCAGGGGTGGGGGCCAGGGGGGAGGACATTAGGTCCCCCCATATTCTAGTTTATGGCCCCCCACCCACCGCTCAGGGGTGGGGGCCAGGGGGAGGACATTAGGTGTCCCCCTTTTTCTTGTTTAGGGCTTCCACCCACCGCTCAGGGGTGGGGGCCAGGGGGAGGACATTAGGTCCCCCCCTTATTCTTGTTTAGGGCCCCCACCCATAGCTCAGGGGTGGGGCCAATGGGGAGGACAATATGTCCTCCCCCCTTTTTTTACGTCAGGGCCCCCACCCCTGAGCGGCAGGTGGGGGCCCTGAAGTAAAAATAGGGCAATAGGTCCCCCCTATAGTTTAAAATCCCATCGCGGGTGGGGGCTCAGGAGGGGGGGGGGGGCTTTTTTTTTTAAAACAGTGACCAGCCACAGGCTGTTTAATAGACATGCCCCTACTCGCGGTATAGCGAGTAGGGGCATAATTTACTAATACTAAGTAATCTGAAAGACCAATTCAGGTCTTTCAGCCTTTTAGTAGATAGCTCCCTAATATCGTGGGAATTAGGGAGTTATCTACTTATTCATTCCTGTCATTACATGACTGGCCAAGTAATTTACATTTTATATAAATGTATGTTACTTGATTGTTCTAAGTGTTGCAAATGCTTACAGCTGAATCCTGGCTATGTTTGTATACTTTTTATGTGAAATTGTATACAATGTAACTTTCTTCTTCTTCCACTGGGTAAGTATATTAGTACTTAGGCAATACTGTGCTTCGGAACTACGGAACTTCGGCACTTTCACACCTCGGAACTTCGGCACTTCAGCAATTTGGCACTTCGGCACTACTACACTTTGAAAATTCTGTAATTTCTGCACTTTGAGACTTCAGCAATTTGGCACTTTAGCAATTCAGCTATTCGGACATTCATAAGCACCCGAATGTCCGAATTACCCGAAATTCGTCCGACTTTTAATTCGGACCGAAACGAATTGCACATGTTTATACATAAATATATATGTGTGTATATTTATATATATATATATATATATATATATAATTTTTTTAAAATTATTTTTATTTATTTATATACATATATATATATATATATATATAGTGATATATACGTATATACTTATGTATATAGATATATATTATTTTGTTCTACATGTATTTTGATATCAATATATATATTAATTTTAAAATACAGTTAGAACGAAATTACACATGTATATATATTTTTTATTATTTTTTTAATTTTAGTTTTTTACGTATTTACATATTTATTTATTTTTTATTATATATAAATATATATATAATGAAAATTATATATATTTAATCAATATCATTGTACGTGTATTTTGATATTAATATATATATATAATTATGTATATATTAATATTAAAATACACTTAGACAGTGTATGTGTATTTATGTGTATGTGTGTATATGTGTATATATATATATATATATATACTTAGATCATATATATAATAAATATATATATATATGATGTAAGTATATATTGTTTAATTTTACACTGTTTTAAACAGTTTTATTCTTTTTTTCAGACAGCAGGGGGAGTACCTTTCATTACAGGCAATCCCCCTGCTGGCAATGCCTTGGACGGCTATGCCGTCCATGTGATCGCGAGGTCCTCACAAGGAACTCGTGATCACATGACCCAGGGGGGCCGAAGAGGACAGAGGGGGACTCCCTGGGCTCCCAGGTAAGTCCCCATACCGCGATCGTGGCTCTGGAAAGTGTGAGTGACCCAATACCTCTATAATAGATCTTGAATATATATGTAACAGTATTATGCTATGATTTGTTTTATGTTATGTGTTTCAGATAAAAAAGAGGTTCCTCACGTATAAGTATATCATTTAGAATTGTTTTATTATTGTGCACCCTCCATTATCTTTTATTCTCTTTTTAAACACGTAAGTGCCTTTTGAGTGATTTTAGGCACTGGGGGTAGTTGCATTTTTGGTACATCACAGCGCCAACCCACCACTATTTTATCCTGTTTGGGTTTAATATTCTCTTATCAGAAATACCGAGATAATGATGAACTGTCTCCAGTTTAATACGGTAATTATTTGGAGATCATCTTAAATGGTTTTATTTAACAAAAAAAAATATTAAATTGCACACCTATTAATGTAGTTGCTTAAATGGACACCCTGGGACACAATACATCTTTAATGCATCTGGTATATTTTACCACATTTATATGCTGTATTTTTTTGCATGCAAAACAATTAACCCATAATTAGCCGCAGCAGTCATCAGGCAAATAGTTCAGATTTTTTTTAATCCGTGCCTAGATTTATTTTATTGTGTTCAGATTGCATCTGTCTGCTGGTGTACCAGTGGTAATAGGGTCACATGAAATGAGACAAAGTTCTGTATATGACATAAACTAGAGGGGTTATGCACCAAAGTTTAAATGTCCCCATACCGAACGGGGAAAAAACATTCACTACTGTACGAGGTCTGAACTGCAAAATCCAGAGATTTTTTAATAGTGTAAGCAATGTCTGGATTTTGCAGGTCCGAATGGCCTTGTACAGCAGCGAATGGTTATTTCATATTTAGAACTTCGTCTAATTTCATGTAACCCTATTACCAACAGTTTCTGTAAAAATATGAAATACTTTTTCTTGCATTTTTGGAAATATGTTATATTTTATCTGTGAGTTTCGAGGACAGGATATATGCCAGTGCTGTAAACCCATCTGAGATCATGAGTCATGGTGATCTCAGCCGATTCAATGCTTCTGCATTGGGAAGCATTGGGAGTGAACATGCGTGCAAACTGCTATGTTGAGTCACTGCATCTCTATGGGGAGTGTTCAGTCTTTCCATGCACAGCGTGGATATGCTTAACATTGGTAAATGCAATATATTGACTGTCAATGACCATTAAGACAATACGTTTCATAACAATACATTTCATATCTCACTTTTACTTTTCTTTTAGTTCTTCTTCTGTTTATACAATAGTACACCATTATTTCCCAATTTGTTTGTGCGCATTCCATGTCTTGTATGGCAGCTCTCCCTTTCTCCAACTCTTCATCCAGTCAGCAATTCATCTATCTTACCATCCATTGACCACTTACAGTTCTGTTTCAGTTCTTTTCCCCTCAATTCCCTCACTCTTTGAGGATCCGTTCACCCCCACTCCCCCTCCAATTTCTTCCTTCCGTTCCTCTATCCCCTACTGGAGTAATACGATCAGTCATCATTTATCATGGGTGTGTTTGGCAACAGTACCTACAGCAAGTGAACATAGAATTTAAAGTGTATTTAAGTTTTTTGTATGTTTCTATGATTTACTGATTCTCAGACTTTAACTGACCGTCTATTATAGTTATATAGTAATGTCAGTTACTCTGTTTATTGACCCTGTTTGTTTCTTATGCCTATAAACTTAAATTCTCTGTGTTCAGCTAACTCATGCTAATAATATTCCCGCAAACATAACTAACATCTCCTGCATCATTTGCTCTCTCTCGTACTTCTGTGTGATATGTCCTTTCCTCATGCCTCACTCACAATGGCATTAATTTGCAACCTCTTCCCACTTTCAATGTTACCGGTCCTTCCTTCAGTGCTACACCGCCACACTGTTAACCATGTCACATTTATTCTCTTCATATATGTAGTAGGCAAATAGTAAATTCAGTCAAAAAAACTTTTGAATAGGCAAATAGTAATTTTAGCTTTAAAGCAACATTTGTCTAGTCAAAAGCCTTTTGCCTAACTAGTATTTAGCTTTGCGGAACGTGTTGGCACTTTACAAATGCCTCTAATAATAAAAATGTTTTTTTAAAATGCACATGTGGGTCACCAAACACATAGGACAAACTCTGCAAAAGTAAACGCTATATGCACAAAAAAATTCAACTTACATGAAGATCAGCATTGTAGGGGGTGACCAGAAAGAGCAGTCCATTTTGAGCCCTGTCATATCAACCTAAGAGATCACCTAATTCATCCAAATGTCTGGGCAAGCTGTTAGCTTGAGAACCTAAAACATGAACCTCTTATCTAACAGCATTGACCTCGCTTTTTTGCCTCTTCTTTAGCAAGCTGTGAGGAACATTGTGGAAATAGGTATGATTACATATTCTAATACCAACAGCTTCTGCTACAAAACCTAAGCTTTTGCTGTTCAGAATGGACATAATGTGAAGAGCAAACCTGCTGCCTCTCAAGGACAGAACACGCTATCTTAGATTAGGGCACCCTCCGCTTTAATTTGATATGATTGATGGTCCCAAATTATAGCTGAAGCACCAAAAAACAGTATAAGTGCAGAGTCATTAATCATCACAGATAATCACTGCTGTAAGGCCAGCATGCATAGATCTTCTGTAAAAGTTGCCATTAGAAAAGCATTTACGAAAAGATTAAATATAGAGAAAGCATAGAACATCAAACCGTGGGGAGAAAGAATGCAATGTTTATTCATGTTTGTTTTAGTTTGTCAGGAATTATGACATGTTCTGTAATTCCAATCTGCACTCACTGTATAAAAATACATCAACAGCGAACTTAATTAAAATACAATAAACACAGATGATTACTTTCTGTGGTTGCACAACGATTGCTAAAAATGATATGGTAGGAGGTAAATTCCAATTAGAGATTATTTGCTAAATTTGGAATTGTGAATAATCAACCAGTGTATTGCAAATAGAAGGTCAATACAGCTATACAAAGAGCTTAAGCCTTGATTTCATATTTTTGGAAAAGCTTTTTTAATTAACACATTCTGTTCTTTTTTTTTTTTTTTTTTTTTTAAATTCTTTATTTTGTTGTGCATAAAGGTAAAACAACGCGTATGTGGTACCCCAACGGCATTCCACATACTTTTCAAGGACAGTTATAACAGTGGGGTACATGGTAGTACTTGCACAATTTTATATTAACATGAGTGTTCCGGTCTATGACTAATTGCTTATATCTGGATATATATTACGTGAGACAATAGATGTAGTTAAGGTCGTGTTTATAGAATTATAGAATTACCAGCGCATGTTTAGTAATTAAGGAGCTCACGCTTTGACATAACGATAGGCGTTTAAGTGTTGTATGGTTCTAGCTCAGATTAGATGATCTAGCAATATCCTGACATCACAGTACAATGCAGACTTTTTGAGCCCCCAGCATAGACACAGGTTGAATTAACTTGTCTTGTCTAGGATTGTCACCGCTTAGGTAGCTAGACCCAATGTTAAGCATACACGAGTATTTTTGCACTATCTGAATACATGAAAATTTGCACTGAGAGCCTAAATGTAACTCACTAACTCCCTAAACAAAATAGCTAAGTCAACGCTTATGGTAAACAAATAGCAGTAATAGATTACGTTGTGAGCTTGGTTTGTTTCAGGTACACCTTCCCCTTCGGCTGCCCCAGTCTCTCCGATGGCAGGAGTTGAGAGTTATGTAGGGATCTGCTCGGTAGGGCTGCTTGAGGAGGCAGGGGGTTAATTCGGTGCGGTACATGTGCAGCTCAATAAGCGTGCTTCATGTACTCCGCTGTCTGCTTGCCGAGGTGTGGGCGGTGTCCGTTCTGTTCCCAGGTATATTTGCAGGTGTACTGTGGGTGTAATGTGGGTCCCTCACGGGTATGTGTGCAGGCTCTTCCCAGCTCTCACGGCTAGCTGCTGCATTCCCACACGCTTGAGTGCGGCTTGATGTACTGTGTGCCGTGTGGTAGACGCTGTTGGGCGCCGTCACGTGTTCCCCTGCCTGCAGGAGAGAGCGTCTTCTCCTCCGCCATATTTTGGCGTGTTTGGCCTGACTGGGTGTGCGTTCTGGGCGGGAGAGGTATGGTGGCGTCTCAGGTGGGTCTGAAGCTCGAGCTTTACTTGTGCTCAGTCGGTCTGCTTTTTTCCAAAACGCTTTAAATGTGGCGTCCAGCCGTGCTAGTATATCGGTCTCTTCTGTTGGGTCCGCTGGCTCGAGTGTAATCTCCGCCATATTGATTATAGCTAGTTTCTGCGATGTATGCAGTCCGCTCTGCGTACTGCTACCATGGATAAGCAGCTTGTGAGGTCTCCGGTCTCAACACCATCTCGCAAGGCCTCCGCCATTTTGGTGGCACTGCCTGGGGCGTGGGTCTGAGCGGTCCTGCTGCTTCGTTGTTTGTGCTTGTCGACGAGCGGGTCTCGAGAGTGTAGACCGGGATCACCCCCCCGGTCCAGAGGGGGGGAACGGGGCCGGTATACCCGCGGGTCCGACTCTAAGCCCCGAACGGTAAGCGGCAGGGCAGCGGCCGTCCGCCCCGCTCGCCTCCGGAGTAGGCCTTGGGAACGTCGGATAGGATTCCTCCTCCAGGGGACTGTAGCCTCTTGGGCCAGCCTCACCCCAGATCCAGGGCTCTCTGCCCGGCGAGGACCACCGTTGCTGGCAGGTTTTGAGCCAAAATTTGTGCAAATATAGTTGTTTCTGGCTTCAGGCTGCAGGAGCTGGTCTCGCATTCGACCAGCCAGCTCGGGGGTCCGGCCCCGCCCCCTTTTTTTTTTTTTTCTTCAAATGTTTTATCTAAAAATATTCCATAAACTTTAATTGTGATTTCTGTAGATAAATAATTTGAAATGTTTTTTTCTCATTGTGATTATTTGAAAAATTTATAAAAAAATATTAAATTAAAGCCTTAGACCTTAATTTAATATATTTTTAACATGCTTTTAAAATGATTTATTATTTTTGGATACACTTTTACAATGATTTATTTTTCCAAATATTAAAACATCAAAAATAAATATATCATATATAAAAAAATATTTCTAAATATTATGTGTTTTTCTAAAATATTACATAATTTTAAAAGCTTATCAGAAAATATTAAATGAAACGTATGCAAAAATATTAAATAGGAGCCTTAGATCTTGATTTCATATTTTTGGATAACCGTTTCATCTCCTGAAGGCAGACCACCCCGATACCCCATTAGAATGTTCACACCAATCAATGAGAACGTTCACACCTGCAACAAAAATGTGGGAAGTAATTAATAAGTGCTCCCCATTTCATATAGGTGAATGCCACCCAGGGGGAGCATTCGTATCCAGAAAGGAGACGCTTCCCTTGCGGGGGCTTTGTACCGGGGCTTCACGAACGGTTCCCTGAAGTTGGTGGGGACACTGTTGGGGTACTGGCTGTTCGGATCGCCCTACCTGCTCCTAACGGAGCTATAATCACTACCTTCCCCTCCTGGGAGCTGTGAGGCCAGGCTCGTAGCTGCCCAAGGAGCGCTCACCCTGGGCTGCCTAAGTGGAGGCAGCCACCGGAGAGAGGCGCAAGCCCCAGAGGAGACCCTGGAGCTGTAAGTCGGCTTCACAGCCGCAGAGCCCCACTGGCCACCTGGAAGTCAGTGCTTATTAATCAGGAGAAGGAGCTCCCATTCAAACTGGGTTCGAGCCATTCTCCTGATGGGTCAACGCGAGTGAGCACCGTTTGGTGCACATGGGTTTCGCGCCCTTTCTCCTGATTGGGCAGCGAAAACCCTCTCCTCCCTGAGCGCTGATTGATGTGATTTGGCACCTAAACGGAAGAGTGTCTGCTGTGCTGGGGATAGGATGGCTAGAAAGTTGGAGGAGATTTTAAACTAGTAGTAGGGGGGAGGGTCAAAGCAATCGAGAAAATGGAAATAGGATAGAAAGGAGATGGGCTTTAGCTCAGTATAAGGGGGGTGGAGATGGGGGGAGGGGAAAGTACAGAACAGAGGAGGTATGTAATATTGATAAAAAGTCACACAAAGTACAAATGACTCATGATAACATTAAATGTATGCTTACTAATGCAAGGAGCCTATATAACAAAATGGGGGAACTAGAAGCAATAGCATACACTAAACAATATGATACAATAGGCATAACAGAAACATGGTGGGATGAGACACATGACTGGGCAGTTAACTTAAATGGGTACACATTATTTAGGAAGGATAGGAAAAACAAGAAGGGTGGTGGGGGTATGTTTGTATGTCAACCATGAGTAAAGTCAAATCTTAGGCATGTGGAGTGTGACAAGGAAAATGTGGAAGCTATATGGTTAGATATCTCCTTGGGGCAAACGAAGGGAAATCAATGTTATAAACCACCTAATGTAAATATTAATGAGGAAGAACAGCTATTAGAGCAAATTGGGAAAGCTGCCTATCAGGGTAACACGTTAATTATTGGAGATTTTAATTACCTGGACATAAATTGGGATAGAGTGAATAGTACTTCAGCAAGGGGAATCAGGTTTTTGAATGTGTTAAATTACACCTTTATGTCACAACTGGTACAAGCACCAACTAGAAAGGATGCTTGTCTTGATCTCGTTATAACAAACAATGTTGATTTTTTGACCAACATTCAAGTAGGGGATAAACTCAAAAAAGCAAAAGCACGCGGGGTATACTAAAACGTAAAAACAAATTAAAAGTCGATTTCAAAAGATTAGGGCAGCTCTACGACATATCGACTGGCATCAACTCCTTAGTGAAAAAAACACTGAGGATAAATGGAAACTATTCAAATGAATATTAGTAAGTACATTTCTCAGTAAGTACCATTGGGTAATAAATATAAAAGAAACACATTGAAACCAATGTAGCTTAGTAGAGAAGTAAAACAAGAGATTAAAAATAAGAAAAGGGCAAAAAGGGACAAATCAGAGGCATCCTATATAACAGTGCTCCCCAACCTTTTTATCGCAGCGGACCGGTAAACGTTTGATAATTTTTCCGTGGCCCGCTTGTTTTGATTTAATAAGACAAAAAAAACAGTCACATATATTAAAAAAACACACAGACACATACATAGTCAGAAAATCACAAACACAGTCACATAAAGACATAGACTCAAAATTGTTGGTTCAGGGTCCCACACATACGCAGACTGAATGTATATAGCATGTTCATGTGAGAGTTAATAAAAATGGGGGCAGTGTTTGTGGGGCAGTGTGTGTAGTGTGTGTATGGGGGCAGTGTTTGTGGGGCGGTGTGTGCAGTGTGTGTATGGGGGCAGTGTGTGTATGGGGGTAGTGTTTGTGGGGCAGTGTGTGCAGTGTGTGTATGGGGGCAGTGTTTGTGGGGCAGTGTGTGTAGTGTGTGCATGGGGGCAGTGTTTGTGGGGCGGTGTGTTCAGTGTGTGTATGGGGGCAGTGTTTGTGGGGCAGTGTGTGTATGGGGCAGTGTTTGTGGGGCAGTGTGTGTAGTGTGTGTATGGGCAGTGTTTGTGGGGCAATGTGTGTAGTGTGTGCATGGGGGCAGTGTTTGTGGGGCAGTGTGTGTAGTGTGTGCATGGGGGCAGTGTTTGTGGGGCAATGTGTGTAGTGTGTGTATGGGGCAGTGTGTGTAGTGTGTGCATGGGGCAGTGTCTGTGGGGCAGTGTGTGTAGTGTGTGCATGGGGCGGTGTTTGTGGGGCAGTATGTGTAGTGTGTGTATGGGGCAGTGTGTGTAATGTGTGCATGGGGGCAGTGTTTGTGGGGCAGTGTGTGTAGTGTGTGTATGGGGGCAGTGTTTGTGGGGCAATGTGTGTAGTGTGTGCATGGGGCAGTGTTTGTGGGGCAGTGTGTGTAGTGTGTGCATGGGGCAGTGTTTGTGGGGTGGTGTGTGCAGTGTGTGTATGGGGGCAGTGTTTGTGGGGCAGTGTGTGTATGGGGGCAGTGTGTGTATGGGGGCAGTGTTTGTGGGGCAGTGTGTGTAGTGTGTGTATGGGGGCAGTGTTTGTGGGGCAGTGTGTGTAGTGTGTGCATGGGGGCAGTGTTTGTGGGGCGGTGTGTTCAGTGTGTGTATGGGGGCAGTGTTTGTGGGGCAGTGTGTGTATGGGGCAGTGTTTGTGGGGCAGTGTGTGTAGTGTGTGTATGGGGCAGTGTTTGTGGGGCAATGTGTGTAGTGTGTGCATGGGGCAGTGTTTGTGGGGCAGCGTGTGTAGTGTGTGCATGGGGCAGTGTTTGTGGGGCAGTGTGTGTAGTGTGTGTATGGGGCAGTGTGTGTAGTGTGTGCATGGGGCAGTGTTTGTGGGGCAGTATGTGTAGTGTGTGTATGGGGCAGTGTGTGTAATGTGTGCATGGGGCAGTGTTTGTGGGGCAGTGTGTGTAGTGTGTGTATGGGGGCAGTGTTTGTGGGGCAATGTGTGTAGTGTGTGCATGGGGCAGTGTGTGTGGGGCAGTGTGTGTAGTGTGCGCATGGGGCAGTGTTTGTGGGGCGGTGTGTGCAGTGTGTGTATGGGGCAGTGTTTGTGGGGCAGTGTGTGTATGGGGGCAGTGTGTGTATGGGGGCAGTGTTTGTGGGGCAATGTGTGTAGTGTGTGCATGGGGGCAGTGTTTGTGGGGCAGTGCGTGTAGTGTGTGTATGGGGCAGTGTGTGTAGTGTATGCATGGGGCAGTGTGTGTAGTGTGTGCATGGGGGCAGTGTTTGTGGGGCAATGTGTGTAGTGTGTGTATGGGGGCAGTGTTTGTGGGGCAGTGTGTGTAGTGTGTGTATGGGGGCAGTGTTTGTGGGGCAGTGTGTGTAGTGTGTGTATGGGGGCAGTGTTTGTGGGGCAGTGTTTGTGGGGCAGTGTGTGCATGGGGCAGTGTTTGTGGGGCAATGTGTGTAGTGTGTGTATGGGGGCAGTGTTTGTGGGGCAATGTGTGTAGTGTGTGCATGGGGCAGTGTGTGTATTGGGGTAAGGAGGGTAGGGAGGCTTTTTCTTTTTTTTAATTTTATTAAAATTAATATATTCATGTCCCCCCTCCCTTCTTACCTTTACTGGGAGGAGGGGGGACATTTCTTAGTCCCTGGTGGTCCGGTGGGGAATCCCTGGTGGTCCCAGTGGTGGTGAGATGAACTCTAGCCCAGTTACAGGGCTAGAGTTCACTCTAGCGAGATTTGGAGCGTTGCCGTGGTTACCGCGGCAATGCCCCAAATCTCGCGAGAGGAGGACCCGGAAGAGCTGCAGGAAAGAGCTCCCGGGTCCTCTCTCACTCCCTCCCCTGCCGGCTGTCAGCACAGTGCCTGCGGACCGGGGAGGGAGATCTCTGATCTCCCCTCCGGTCCGCAGGCACATTGCAGGGCTGGCACTTGGGCAATGCCAGTCCTGCATTAGCCGGCAGGGGAGTATCTCGGGGGGGGGGGCAATTGCCCCGTTGCCCCTGCCCTGGATCCGGGCGGCCCGGTACCGTTTGATCCACGGACCGGTACTGGTCCGCGGCCCGGGGGTTGGGGAACACTGCTATATAAGATATAAGGAAGCCAATAATGCTTGCAAAAAGGCAAAAAGTGTCTAAACTAGAAAATGAGAAATTGATAGCCAAAGAATGCAACCCCAATTTTTTTTTCAAGTTCATCAATTCTATAAAAAACAAAAAAGTGAAAGTGAAGGTACACTGGCAACAGAGATGGGTCTGTTAGTTAAATGAAGGCCAGGAGAAGGCCCACTTTTTAAATAACTATTTTTCTTCAGTATATATTAATGAGGATTCTATGGCAAGATATATGCAAATGATTGCTGCAAAAAACTTGCAGATAACTTGTGATTGGATGACTCGAGACAAGGTACTACAGTTAAATGGACACTATAGTCACCTAAACAACTTTAGCTTAATGAAGCAGTTTTGGTGTATAGAACATGCCCCTGCAGCCTCACTGCTCAATTCTCTGCCATTTAGGAGTTAAATCCCTTTGTTTATGAATCCTAGTCACACCTCCCTGCATGTGACTTGCACAGTCTTCCATAAACACTTCCTGTAAAGAGAGCCCTATTTAGGCTTTCTTTATTGCAAGTTCTGTTTAATTAAGATTTTCTTATCCCCTGCTATGTTAATAGCTTGCTAGACCCTGCAAGAGCTTCCTGTATGTGATTAAAGTTCAATTTAGAGATTGAGATACAATTATTTAAGGTAAATTACATCTGTTTGAAAGTGAAACCAGTTTTTTTTCTCATGCAGGCTCTGTCAATCATAGCCAGGGGAGGTGTGGCTAGGGCTGCATAAACAGAAACAAAGTGATTTAACTCCTAAATGACAGTGAATTGAGCAGTGAAATTGCAGGGGATTAATCTATACACTAAAACTGCTTTATTTAGCTAAAGTAATTTAGGTGAATATAGTGTTCCTTTAAAGAAAATTGATGTAAATAAAGCTCTGGGGCCTGACGGTATTCACCCAAATAAGTGAACCTCTGTATTTAATCTTTCAAGATTCTTTTGTTTCAGGTATTGTACCAGAGGATTGGAGGAAGGCAGATGTCGTTCCTATATTTAAAAAGGGTTCAAAATCCTTGCCTGGAAATTATAGACCTCTGAGCTTAACTTGTGTGATTGGGTAAATATTTGAAGGGCTATTAAGCACCAGCCCTGACTTTTCCTTAACCATTCCACCCTTCTCTCCCCTATCTTCCACTTTATACCCATTTACTTCCTCTCCTTTGTCTTCTCACTTTCTTTTTTTCTCTCTCTCCTTTTCCCCCCTATTGTCACTTCCTACGTCCTGAGCTGATGAGCACTTGAATCTAACATAGTAGTCGATGTAGTGGCATGGTGTACTTCTACTATGGAGAAATCATATGTATGTTATACACTTAAAAACTGTCTACCTGTTATCTTTGTACTTGAATCTCTAATACTCTGGATTGTCTAAATGTTTATTCCTCATAAAGTTAAATAAACTTTTATTAAATATAAAAAATATATGAATGCGTAAAATATATATAAAATATGTTAAAATATTTTCAAAATATCACATCATTTTACAAGTTTGTCCAAAAATATTAAATCATTTGAAAAGCTTATCTAAATATATTAAATTGAGGGCTTAATTGGAAACTATAACTTTTTGCTTTTTTTGGACTAATGTGTGTAATTTCCTTGTTATATTTCCACACAATACATGTGTTAATACATTCAAGCCATTTGTTGTTGTAGTTTTATTTATCTATTATTCAAATTTTTTTCCTCACCTCTATCAGCCTTATTTAAACCCTGTTATAAAAACCACAAAATGTGTGTCTCTTGTGCTTTTTTAAAGTCAGTGGGGATGTGTCACAGCCTTTACATGCATTTAAGAGCTGGTAGCTATATTTAATATTTTACATGTTGTGTGCAATCCGTCAATGTGTTCACATCAATGCTGAATTTAGTTCTTTGACATGTAGCTGACGTTCTATCTAGATTTATTTGTCTTGTAAATGATTTGACATTATTGTTTGTTGTTGCAAAAAAATGGGGGGGGGGGGGGAACTTGGTAAAACAATGACCCATGAGAGATGAGCAAATTGTCATTCATTAAGCAAAGCTGACTTTACTGAGGAACTTTTACCAATCTGTGCCTGGTGGTTGCTATGGTCCAGAGTGACATATAGTTACATACAGGTCATTGATGTTAGATTATCAGTAAATCCAACCTGGTGACAAATGGTTGTAAATTTGCTGGAAATACAAATAAATATGTCTCAATGTAAGACTAAACAACATAAGATACAACATTTACATTTCTTATATGTCACAATTATAAAAAGCCATAGATCCCTTTACCAATCCATGTATTCTAGGATTTACAGGACTCACTTGCACTGTATCACTTGTCTCAGAATATCGTCCATCTAAATAAAAGAATTGACACGTAAGGCATGAAATGCTTTGGCGTTATCATGGTGGTGTCTTCCCGCTTATCACTATTCCCAGCCATGATTTTAATCTGAAGAAATTTTGTTGGGGTTTTGTTGTTTTTTATTGTATTTATTTAATTTGCATAGTTTGGGTATTGCTTTTTTCCTCCCAGTGGCTGATTTGTGTTTGTTGCATTAATCATTGTAACCAGGGCCGGTACAAGGATTTTTGCCACCCTAGGCAAAAACAAATTTGCCGACCCCCCCCCCCCCCATATGTCCTGCCCACCATGTGACATCACAATGCCCGCCCATATGCTCTGCCATATGGGCCAACGCCAGTCTTCACAAAGTGTCTTTTATCTGAAAAGACAGTGTGTTTACATTAAAAAGCCTACAGGCACAGGCTATAGACACCAGAACCACTACATTATGCTGTAGTGTTTCTGGTGACTATAGTATCCATTTAAAGTGAGATTAGTGCCACTAATAATATATTGGATTGCCTACTTACCACCAGATGAGGACAAGAGGCTGATGATGGTCTCAGTCTGGCTCCACAGGTCTGGTGTAGAAGAGGCTCTCTGGAGACTGTTTTTAACAGTGCTCACAACAATTAACGAACAGGAAGCAGCTCCATTTTTTAGGACCCCTTACACAGCTCAAGGTCTGGGCCCCCAGGGCTTGACCGTGAGTATGCCTACAATGTCCACTCATAAATACCTACATGGCCCACCCATGAGTTCTCTCATAGGAAGTGGAGTGTATGTGTGTAGGGGATGTTTTATGTGTTATTGTAGAGGATGCAATGTGTGTGTGTTCTTATAGAATGTAGTGTATAGGGATACCAATTTGTGTAAGGGATGTAGTGTGTTTATAGGGGATGCAGTGTGTGTTTGCGTGTAAGGAATGCATTGTATGTTTCTGTGTGTGTGTGTGTGTGTGTGTGTAAGGGGTGCAAGGTGTGTATCTGTGTATGTAATTGAATGCAGTGTGTGTCTGTAAGGGATGCATTGATTGTGTAAGAGATGCATTTTGTTTCTGTGTGTAAGAGAATGAGTGTTTGTGTGAATATAAGGGATGCATGGTGTGTTTCGCGTGTGTCTGTGTGTGAGTTGGAATGCATTGTATGTTTCTGTGAGGAACCGCACCGGTGATTCCGGGCACAGGGATCCCCCTGCCTAGGTCGCCTTACAGGTAGCGCCGGCCCTGATTGTAACACAGGGTTAACTTTATATATTTTATTTGCTATATTTGCTAAGCAACAAGGAAATAACAGGATCATTTGTCTGATTGACAGCCAGGGGGGTGTAACAAGGTTAATTTAGAAAAAGTGAAAAGTGCCAATTTCCATTTAAACCTAAAAATGGAAAAATGGAATTACATTTAAAAAAAAAAAAAAAAAAAAAAAAGAGGAAACACTCTTTTAGTTTGATTTAAATTTCCAATTCTTTAACGGTTGCGGTTTAATAAAGCACACATATTTCCAAAGTTTTGACATTTCTTAAATAAAGTATTCATCTGTTTTTCACAGCTTTCTTGTGATAAACGTTTAAGATACAGTCCTTATAATAAAACTATTTGAAGTTCAGACACAGTGGGATCTCTTTACTGAAGATTTCAGCCAATATATTAAACTAAAAAAAAAAAACATCATCTAATCTTAATCGGTGATTAATTTGTGGCCTAAATCTTGCATGTCAGATGTCAACTATCCATACATAATTATTTATTCAATAGACCCCAGTGGTAGATGAAAATCTGGCCAAACTGTGGACATCTTTCATTCCCCACATCTTGTCATATTACATTCACCCTTGGGGTTAAAGAGTATTGTAGTCCATCTAAATTTGTGCTGGTGGATACAATGACATTTCTACTAACATTTATCTAACCCTTTCAGTGCCACACGCCAGCCTGCAAGACACTGGATAACTGTTTAAGTATTCTGATTAATTGTTTTCAATAAATTATTCCATTACCGATCACAAACCTATTGCATACTTATGCAATTATGTGCACTGGCAAATCATATGGTGGACAGATTTTCAAAAGTATTTTTACATTTGTTTGAATGAGCATCAGTCATCATGTTGTGTGCATATTGACCCACACTGGTCTTTTCAGACCATGCATGATTTCTTGCTGGATTTTCAGCCGATGCTCAAAGTATTCACAAGACATTTTAATGCAGCCTGTGATTTATGCAGGACTACTTCCCACACTGCCACCATTGGGACACAAAGGATATCCTAAACGGTTTCCTATCAGACAAATATCCTGTAACAGGAGGGATCTGAGACCCAGCTAGTATAAAACCAGGAAAAGAACACTAAAACTAAGAATAAATGGTTCTCACGGAAGGGGTAAAATTCACTTTATAAGAAATTACACAGTAAACGCTTTCACTTTGTTAACAATGTTATCCCTCTCTCTCAGAATAGGGATTTTATAAATTTCGAATAACGGGATACTTAGGTGTCAACAGACCTTCGTTGCCTAGAGGGAAGTATTTCGGTTTTGAAGTTTATGAAAATAATTGAAGATTTGCATCTTGCATGCAGATGGTGGGTTTATTCTATAGAACAGCACAATGGGCTGTTTCACAAGGTAACAAAGAACAGGTAACTTCACAGAATGATGTCAATAGAAAGAGCCAATGGTCATAGAAATAGCACCGAGTTTTAGAGACAGAATCGTTTTCTTACATAGATTACAACACTGTGATAAAATAATACACAAGTAGGCTTCAGTGTGGCAAAACAATGGGAAAAATCAGTTCGAATCAGTTAATTGCAAATAAGGTGTCACGTTGACAAACAAGGAAAACAGTTGTAGAATCAGTTAATTAAAATATGAAAAACAGGCAGAATCAGTTAGCTAAAAATGATACGACATTCAGTAAGATATAAAAAAGTCCTGACTTCTGCTACAAATACTGCGTACGTGTTTAAAGGGACTCTCCAGGGAGCCCCTGTTTACTCACCTCGTTCCAGCACCGGGAGCCTCGTGAAGCCGCGCCCCCTATTTCGTCAAAATGACGAAATAGGCGGGCGCGAGCAGGGAGCAATCAGACGCTTCCATTTGGAAGCGTCATTGCTCCCTTGTGCGCATGGCGCCCTCTGAAGTCCTCAGCGCACTACCGCGCATGCGCACGGTGTGAGCGGCTGCGAGCTGAGCTGACTGACAGCTCAGCTCGCGGTCTTTGCCCGCACCCCTCCTCTGCTGACAGGCTGGAGAGAGAAGGCGTGCACACAGTGCCTTCTCTCTCCAGCACACGTCAGACGTATTTTCAAACGTCTGACGTGTACAGGGCCTTTTTAGGGCCCTGCATGATAGGAAGTGCCTCTAGTGGCCGTCTGAGTGACGGCCACTGGAGGTATTCCTATCAATCAATGTAAACACTGTATTTTCTCTGAAAATACAGTGTTTACATGAGAAAGGCTGCAGGGAGCTATAGATCTCACCTGAACAAATTCGGTATTTGGTTTATTTTTTTAAAAAAATCCTAAAATATCATGACCTTATTACAACTGCTAGCTCATTATTACAAGCATCTACAACTACACTAATATTCACCTTGATTCCCCAAATCCCCAAATCCCCATAGCAATGCTATTGTCAAAATAAAGATGGGTGTTCTTGGTAAGTATCTTATAAGTAAAATGTAAGTATAAAAACATTTCGTTCTAGAATACTGTGCAAATAAAGATATAACCTGCCCTGTACTTCAATTTGCCCTGAATTTAACAAAATGATATGTTTACCACCTGATGTTCTGCCATTGATTAGCCGCACAACCCTTCTGATATCACAGAACTCGGGATGTAAACTGAAAACTTTAGATACAAATATTATTTAAATTATACCTTTGATAGTGATTTGTCCACAATAAGTGTATAATTGTTGTTTTATTTGCAGTGCATTCTTGTTATAGTTTGAAACATAGATACCTTTTCATCTTGTAATGATTATTTATTTATCACAGTTTTTATTATTATTATTAGTGGAATTTATAAATCTGAATGCTATTTTAGTAGCTATTTTTAAAAGCACCCCCATGGTGTTTCTCCATTGTAGGCCTTGCAAAGTCTTTCATAGAACTGTTTAGTGAAAATTATCTAGATGTTGCAATTAATCATCTAAAACCTTCTAAACCCTGACAGACGCAAGAAGCAAAACGGTCTGTTTTCTTTTTTACAGTTAGAGAATGTTTATACCTGATGAGGCCTACGCGGCCAAATTCCCAAATAACTAGACTGAAACTTGGGAACTGGCATGTTTTTCTTAGAGGAGAAAATGCTAACAAAATGGAAGTCTTAATATGAATTGAAAATAAAATAGAGACTTGGAAACACCAAACATGTCACCGTGTGCAAATACAAAGATAGGCAGACATAACATGACTGAGAGATCGGAACACTTTCATGTATACTCAGACTGTCTGGTTTACGCAAAAATGTGATGCATTTTTTTCAATAAAACCTTCCTTCACACCTCTCACATTCAAACATTTCAAGTGATAAACAGCCCATTGCTATACAGTATGACGAGGCTAAGTAGTCCTGCAGTCACTGGTGCAGTTCCCTTTTATTCCAGAAGTTGTGTCCTTAAGGGGTTAATATAAGACAGCACTGCGGATGGTGAGATTTGTACCACAGTGCTATCTAAATATGATCAATATTTTCACTAATATTCTCTCAGATGAGAATATTGGTGATTTAGAAGATTTTAAATGTAAACATTTGTTTGGTTCAATTATAGCTATAATTGAATGGAGTATACTAAGGTTTGGCAAAATGAGTACATGATGATTATATAAAATATCAAAAATGTAAGGTTCTACTATACATGCATTAAATCCATATTGATACTTTGTTTAAATAATATGATAAATATTTCTGCTATCTTCTATTATTTCCAACAAACAAGGAATCATTTTATGAATTGTGAACTGGAGACACCATAACTAGTTCAATGGACTGAAGTGGTACACGATGCCTGGTATCTATCTATACAAGCCATTTCTCGAATGACTGCTAAATGGTTTACTCAGCCTCCAATGAAGAAATGGCAGAGGCGAGCTATGCTTCACTTCGCAGGGGATAGCTGTCAGTGATAGGCTGAAAGCTTTAATTGAGTGCTCTCAGCCAATCACAGCCCCTGGTATAAGTTGTTTATGATGCGAGGCGGAAGCATGGCTCTCTGAATGCAACAAGGCCTGCTGTTGTGGACCGAGCATCTCTGATAAAAGGTAAGCAAATCATCTAGCAGGGATGCAAGAATCAGCGCCCAGAAATGGGGAAAAATAACATTCTCTCAGGTAATAAGTAGGCTTCATCCCAGGGCTGATTCTAAACCATAACATTTGAGTAGGGGTGAGGAGGAGTTTCCCCCCAAAAACATAGATATATTGGCACCTACAGTTATTAGACGTAGTATTAGGCACACATTCACATGCACACTCATACATACATACACAGATACACACAAACAGGCAAACAAATACACACATTCTTTAACGAGTTACATATCCTGGCTCAACATGGTGCAACAAATGTGTTTGGGGGTGAATGGCACCCTCTACCATCCCCACCCTCTACCATTACTGACAATGTCAAACTTTTTATATCCTTTCAAACCCTACTGATACAGGCAGTTATTCAAGATTATTTCCTGATGTCAAAGAATTGTTGGTCCACTAGAGGAAACTCAGGAAAAAAAAAAAAGCATAATGCAGGAACATTAGTAAACACAGTGTAAAAAACACCTCCTTAAATAAGATAGCAATCCATAACCTTTGACCTTTCTGCTGATATCTCATAAAATCTGCACTGCAAATAAGCTAAGGCTTTATGAATAAGCTTCTACACATATATCTATACAGGCATTCCTGATTTACCAATGGATTTAGAATTTTATAAACAGTGTAAGTATTTTCTTTATACAATAATCAGGCAGAGCTACTGTTTATTGTACACATCATAAACTCTCATAGTCTGCATATTTGAAGGATTACCATGTAGCACATTCATCGCTATATTTTGCTTACCAGTAATTAAAACTGCGCCCTCTAGAATGAGATGTACCCCTAATAAAAATATAATTCAATTCTGCATTCACTTTAAACCTTTTTAAGGTAATCAGAACATAAACATACCTCATTATAGCTAGCCTCCAATCATTAGCATCTGCTACATTTGGTCAATTGTCGATGATAAATTAAACAAAATTCCTATTAACAATCAGCTCAATATACGCTCTGCAATAGTAAGTTTACTTCTTTAGCATCTTGCCTATCTGCAATGCATGTTTTGGTATTTCCTCTTGATATACGAGCTCAAGGTGAAATGTCTACCAATAGATTGTAATTTTATTATGATACTGGTATATTTTGGCTAGTGTTTGGTGCAAAATGCATGATTTGGGATGTAATTTGGTAGCCCTGGCCCCAGTAAATTACGCAGAAAAGGCATAAAGTTAATCAATTTCTGTTGATCCATGTGCCTAGAACACAGTGGCGGATCTAGGGGGTGGGCAACGGGGCAATTGCAGGGCCGGTGTTATCCAAGCGCCGGCCCTGCTGAGTGCCATCATGGACCGTAGGGGGGATCAGAGATCTTCATCACCGGTCCGCAGGCACTTTGCTGGACGGCCGGCGGGGAGGGAGAGGAGACCCATGAGCTCTAGCTTGCAGCTCCTCTGGATCTCCTCTTGCGAGCACGGAGCGGTGCCATGGTAACCATGGCCACACTCCATTTTCGCAAGAGTGAACTCTAGCCCAGGAGCTGCAGGCTAGAGTTCACTCCCCACTAGAACCGCCAGGACCACCAGGGCTTCACAATCGATACCCCTCCTCCCTGGGCAAAGGTAAGAAGGGAGGGGGGATATAAAGCATATTTTTTTTAATTTAAAAAAACAAACACTTATTTGTTTTAATCAGCCTCCAACTACACACACTGCCCCCACTGCACCCCTATACACACATTGCCCCACTGTACCCCCATACACACACTTCTCCCCCATACACATACTGCCTCTACTGTACCCCCATATACATACTTCTCTCCCATACACACACTGCCCTCACTGTACTCCCATACACACACTACTCCCACATACACACTGCACCCCACACACACTACCCCAACTGTACTCCCATACACACGCTGCCCCCTGTACACACACTTCTTCCCCACACACACACACTGCACCCCCATACACACACTGCCCCCACTGCACTCCCATACACACACTTCCCCCGACACAAACTGACCCCACAACACCCTCATACACACACTGGCCCCATACACAAAGTGCTCCAGCTGCACCCCATATATACACTGCACTCCCATGTACACACTACACCTCTCACACAAACACACACTTCCCCTCCTACATACAGTGCTCCAACTGCACCCTTATACACACACTGTCTCACATACACACACTGTCCCACATACACACACTGCACCCCTTGCACACACACTGCCTCCTGTACACAGACACTGCACCCCTCATACACACTGCCTCCCATACCCACCCTGCATCCCTTACACACTCACTGCCTGCCATACACACATACTGCACCCCTCACACACACACACTGCCTACTCACACACACACACACACATTACTAGAGGACCTATCCCCTACTACAGCCCCTTTCCTGGCAGGCCCCAGGTACATTGTCAAACTGTTCTTAAACGGTTTGACTATTTACTCTGCGAGGGCGCACGGCACTCCTGGCACCATAACCACTACATAGAGCTGTACTTGGTATTGTGCCTGGATTGTTTCTTTAAATAATCTATGAGTGCCCCTCCTGAGATAAGGCTCTGGATCCGCTCCTGCAAGAACAAGAATCTATTGTGTGCAAAAAAAAAAAGTGCACACACTAAAAAAAAGGGGATTATTCCTGCAGGGTGCTCCAGAAAGGGAGGGCCAATCCTTGAAGACATCAAATGGAAGAAAATAATTATCCAGGCACACCTGAGGTTTCTTCTAAAATACTGTATTTTTTATTTGAAATAAGGAAGTGGATACAATGTTTTGGCTCCTCTCTGAGCTTTTTTCAAGGCTTATTAAAGGCTCAGAGAGGAACTGAAACATTGTCTATGGCAATCTGGATCAACATTACCTAAGCTTAACATAACAATGCTCTATAACAGCGATGGCGAACCTATGGCACACGTGCCACAGCTGGCACGCCAAGCCCGGTCTGTGGGCACGCAGCCATAGGTCGGCAATGCCCAAAACTTAAACCTCAGTAATCAGGTTTAATTGCCGTGTTGACACTTTGAGGAAAAAAAGTTGGTTTGTATTGCGGTTTGGGCACTCAGGCTCAAAAATGTTCGCCATCACTGCTCTATAATGTTATGCCTCATGCCTTGGCTCAATGTTATAATCATTTTCTTCAGTTTGAAGAATGTGCCCCATTTAGTGTTTTCAATTTTACTTCATGATTACTTCTTTTTGTTTCAAAAATATAGGGTAAAAAGAAGTTACATACAGTATACAGGGACATCTAAATATTAAAATAAATGTACATGATTTACATTTTTTATTTATTTGTTTGGCCTCCACAGTATTGAATATTTTTATGTCATCTCTTGTCTTTGAAAATTTCTAAAATTGTAATCGAAGCATAGGTCTAATCATTGTCATGTACAATTTAAATGTAAGCATAATTAAATATTAATCAATTAGGTTACTTAGGATCAGTAAGCTGAACTGTGTGTTGGCGTGGAATTTAGAGTCTCTCTATAGAGATAAATGAGCCAAGTAGAGTCATAGCAAAGAGATGTTAGTTTCACTGCTGAGTGTAGACCAGCAACGGAGCAAAGGGATTGGTTTTCAAGTCGTTATGGGCTAAATGAGAAAAAAACAACAACACATGTATACACTGGCATGGGAGAGAAGAGGTTTAAGGAATGTAAGCTAACCAAAAATGTATCAAATGGACTGAATGGAGTCTATTTAATCCACATTATGCAAATGTTTTGCAATGGATATTTTTTAGTTTAAAGTGGTCCCCATGTTTAAAAAGTCATACTACAGCTTTGATTTGTATTTATTTATTTATAAATATAAGGGAAGTAATATTAAAACAATAAGGTACATGGACCAAATATGCTCTTACGGAAAAATAAAAACATAACTAACATGTAGCACTCCTTTTTTCCTTTTTTATGATAAACTGTGTTGACCTTGGACTGTTGTTAAACACGTACCCTTGATCCGAGTCTTTTATTTACTTTAGATAAATGTACAAATATCTTGGTAAAGATCATTTCAAAACCAAACCTGCTCTTTTTTCTACTCGTTAAGAACTCGATAGCAATCTTGTTAAAGTTGGTCTTGTATTGCTAGTTAATGGAATTCTTTGAAATGGAACCAGTATGAACTAAACAGATTTGCATTGATCTCGTGATGTATGCTCTACAGGCTACACTACCCAAGTGTAAGCAAATTAAAAGCATGAAACCTACACTACAAAATAAGTGTACAATCCCTTACTAAATAATTGAGCTCATGAATGCTCTCTGGGGACACATTCTCTTTTGTTTAAGAAAACATCAGCGTCATTTTTGGCTCATAGTGGTATACATTAAGGATAAAGACCTTTGAAAATGAAGGACTGGCTCTTTAAGTTTTAGGATGATGGACAGATTTAAAATAATGTTCATTTTCCAGCTACTGCGAACCATTATATATTGCAAAGGTAACAGATCTCTTATGGATGTACACATCTTAATTATAAAGTGCAACATTTAATTGCAGATAAATTCAATTAATGTGACTTAAAAGTTTTAAAAAAATCATGTATTTGATCTGGCAATTAATTTAGAAGTACAAGACATAATTCGTCTAATAAAGATCACAGCCCTAAGCAGGCTACTGATTTGGGGCCAGCAGTTCAGACTTCACATATGAATAATGGTGATAGGGGTCATGCAAATTGCTGGTTCTGCACCCCTATCTAACCCCTGTGCCCTAGGTGGTCTTCTAAGGTCAGCTTAATGTTAATCTTGCCCAGGATACAACATCTTCTTTTATGGTCAACATGTAGGGAAACATCCTTCAGGATCCATCAGACTCTAACGAAGAAAAACTCACTGGAAATCTGTGCTAATAATACAGAATATATTTATAATATGGAGGAAAAAAAGATATGGCCAGGTTCTGGAATGACTTAAGACCACCTTCGCTATCGTTCCTAAAAGAATATGATATTGTAAATGAATCCTTGCCTCACAGTTGTTGCTCTAAGAAGAGTTGTATCTAAAATCACATAAATCACAGAGTTAACTTTGGTTAAAGGCCTTTATTACCCTTGTTGCTCTACATTTTGCTTGAATATAAGTATCTATGAACTTAAAATATTCAAGAGTCAAGAGTAAAAGTCAAGAGATAGAACAGATTTCAACTAGGAGTCACCCCAGGGAGAGGGTGTTAGACCAAACTGATGTTATACCAACTGTAGACACTTGATAAGGACTATTTCCTCTTCAAAACAAATCTTCCGTATGATTACTTTTATTTATAAGCATAACGTGAGCATGCTCAGTTTCAGCATGCAGGGGGGTGCAAAAATCTGCATACCCCTGCCTCTGGCTGGGGACTTGGATTTTTCAAATTACCTCACTCTCCCTGCAACCAGCACAAAGCATGGCAGTGAAGTCAGTCGGTGTTCTGTCAGATAAGTATACTTATCAGATTTCTATACGGACGTCACTTTCAGTGCACCCGTGTCATCAGAAGTGACGCGAGTTCAGCTGCGCGCGTTCGTGCTTGCTGATGTCAGGTTATAGAATTCTGACGGAGGCATGCGCGCCACCTCCAATGACACAGGATCAGCTACTCCTCTAATCTGAAGGTGTACCATGTGTGTGCGCGGCACACCCTCCAGATATATAAATCTGATGGGTGTACTGCGCATGCGCCCGGCACAACCTTCAGATATAGAAATCTGATGGGTGTACTGTGCATGCGTCCGGCACAACATTCAGATATAGAAATCTAATGGCGCATGCGCGTGGTACATCAATCAGATTTCTATACTACTGCTTTCACTGTGTACTAACACAGTGGAAAAAGCTGAAATGCAGGATTATGGGGGTGACACACTAAGGATGGGGAGGTTAATGGCGGTTATATACTGGGGATGTGGTGGATAATGTTGTAACACAAGTGATGGGGGGGTTTACACTGGGGATGGGGGTTATGGGGGTTAATGGTGTGACACACAGGGGATAGGGGGTGATACTTTGGGGATTGGGGCATTAATGGGGTGACAGGTGTTAGGGGATGAAACACTGGGAATTGGGGGATTAATAGGGTGACAGACAGAGAATGTGGGGTTGTGGAGTGGCAGTAAGAGGATCACCATCATTAACTCCCCATTTCTGTGTGTCACACCATTACCCCCCCCCCCCCCCCATTCCAAGTGTATAAACTGGAACAGCATACAATAAATCCTCCCCCAATAATGAGACGACACTTCACTTTGAGGGTAAAACAGGAACTCTGGACTGGCTCATCCAGCCTGGCTTTTATTACACTTGTACACTTACAGGCCACACCCAGGGGGAGGCATAAAATAACCAATCACATACATGGTTCAACCCACACATCCCCTCCCCTCAGATAACAGTAAACCCAATTATACGGTACACATTTTTAGCAAAGTTCTGGATGTACCCCAAAAACAGGGGGTACACCTTGAAATCCAGCATTGCTGGATAGCCCTTATTCAGGGGGACAACATATCCAAAAATCAGTTCATTCGGATAAACGGTTCGGGAGATATGGGGTTCCAAAGATTTGACCGACCGCATGGGTAAAGTATCCGAAAACAGTTCCATGCATTTTGGCCCTGCGGTCGGTCACAGACAAGGGAATGAAAACAGACGAATTGCCTGGGTTATGGAGCCTAAGGGGGATTCGAATGAATCCCCTAGTTCGTGGGGTTCTTTCTACCGAACGGCGGGCCGTTCGGTAGTTCCCATACGAACTTCTGGAAGTATGGAGGTCTCAGCGGTGTTTGCCTAGTCGAGTGTCCGATTTTAGTTCCAGACACTCGACGGCAAAACACCGCTGTTCGGGAGTTTAAGATGGCCGCCGCCACGTGTTCGTTTCCCGAATGGCGGCCACCCAGAGGACAAAGAATACATTACACTGATTGCCAATTACCCGTTTGCAACATTGTTGCAAACGGTAATTGGAGGCATACTTATTCCTGGGTGGTCTGGTTGTTCGGTAGTTTCACTCAGTATAATGAATGGAGTGATTCTACCGAACAATCAGTTGAATGCTGCATACATATAACCCAGGTTAACTCAACATATAAATACATACATGATATTAAAGGATTAAAGGCAGTATTACTGTAATATGCTCCACAGTCTTAAAGGTACAGTATCCCAAAGAGTCCCAATATGTCCACCGATGATTTTAAAAGGGCCAGTAGCAGCAATATAAAGTACAATATGCCCCAAATAACCCAGGGGCCATAGTCGGCAGGTAGGAGGCTAGCAAACAGGCTTCTCCAGGGCCCAGTGGCGAAGTTGGTTTCGCCACACCCCCTATCCCTGTGTGTCACAACATTATCCCCCCATCCCCAGTATATAACCCCCCTAAACCATTCTATATCTGAAGGATGTGCCATGTGCATGCATGGTACACCCTTCAGGTTAGTGACCCAACGGATCCCACATCATTGGAGTCGGCGCGGATGAGCGTGGCGCCTTAGTCCAAATTCTATCAGAATTCTATACCTAGGTGCCCCGTAAATGACATCCGTATAGAAATCTAATACATATAGACACCGGTGTTCTATCAGTATATCTATCAGATTTCTATACGGACGTCACTTGGGGTATAGAATTCTGATAGAATTCAGACTGAGGCGCCGCACGCATGGGCGCCTCCTCCAATGACGTCAGATCAGCTGGGTTATGCACACGGCACATCCTTTAGATATAAAATGGTTAAGGGGGGTTATATATTGGGTATCGGGGGATAATGTTGTGACACACTGGGATGGGTGGGGTTAATGTGAGTTATACACTGAGGATGGGGAGTTAATGGTGTGACACACAGGGGCCTGAGGGGAAGAGGGCCTGAGGGGAAGAAGGACAAAAAAAACAAAACAGGCTGAGGGGACAGACCAACAGAAAAGGGCTGTGGGAAAGAAAGAGACATACAAAGGGGATAGGGGGGTTAATGGGGTTAAACACTGGGGGGGTTTATGGGCGTGGATGACACACAGGGGTTAGGGGGGTTAACAGGGGCCTTTAACTGTTCCCAGACTCCCCAGCGGTCCTGACTCCATCTGCAGCTGCAGCCTCCAGTGCAGTCCGTCCTAAGTGTGTGGTTGGAGATATTCTGGAAAGTGTTGCTTCTAAGTGTGTGGTTGGAGATATTCTGGAGATAAACCGGAGGTAATCTGAGGTATCCAGGAGGATAAATAAAAAAGTTAAGATTTGTTTGATTCAAATTATTCACCTCATTGGAATGGCAGACTTAGTTCAATGTAATAGTTGCTATGCATTTGTTTCACGTTCCACTTTTTTTGGTTTGGTTTGGTTTGGTTGTTGTCTAATCTGTATACAGTTCTCTATCTTGCGGCAGGAGATTGTATTTTTGAAGTCTGAGATTTGTAAATTATCTGGTAAACAAACTCAGGCTTGAACTGCTGCAAAGCCACTGCTGCAGAGACATACTAGGAATGGCAGATGGATCACTAAAGGATATGTAAGACTTAGAGTTGTGGATAAAAGGTATATTGCACAATCTGTTGCTCTACATAATTCATTTTCTGCACTTTCAGAGTGTAATGCTGTTATGGAGACAGGCACTGAGGGTAGTGGTGTTGTGGAGAGAGGCACTGAGGCTAGTGGTGTTGTGGAGAGAGGCACTGAGGCTAGTGGTGTTGTGGAGAGAGGCATTGAGGCTAGTGGTGTTGTGGAGAGAGGCACTGAGGCTAGTGGTGTTGTGGAGAGAGGCACTGAGGCTAGTGGTGTTGTGGAGAGAGGCACTGAGGCTAGTGGTGTTGTGGAGAGAGGCATTGAGGCTAGTGGTGTTGTGGAGAGAGGCACTGAGGCTAGTGGTGTTGTGGAGAGAGGCACTGAGGCTAGTGGTGTTGTGGAGAGAGGCACTGAGGCTAGTGGTGTTGTGGAGAGAGGCACTGAGGCTAGTGGTGTTGTGGAGAGAGGCACTGAGGCTAGTGGTGTTGTGGAGAGAGGCATTGAGGCTAGTGGTGTTGTGGAGAGAGGCACTGAGGCTAGTGGTGTTGTGGAGAGAGGCACTGAGGCAAGTGGTGTTGTGGAGAGAGGCACTGAGGCTAGTGGTGTTGTGGAGAGAGGCACTGAGGCTAGTGGTGTTGTGGAGACAGGCTTGGAGACTATGGTGATGCCTAGTAGAAAGCAGTTGTTGTTGGGGAGGCCTAATAGAAAGCAGTTGTTGTTGGGGGATTCCATCATAAGAGGTGTGGAGATGGACAATGGTGGTCTTGTGAGGTGTCTTCCCGGAGCTACTGCTCACAGAGACAGGAGACGTATCTGTAATATTGTTAAGCGAGCAAAGCAGGAAGGGAAATTGGATGTACTTGTCCATCTAGGGACAAATGACTTGGCTTGCAATGAGGCTTCAGAGGTTAAGAAAGTTTTTAGTGTTTTTGCCAATGATATATGGCAGGTTGCTTCCACATTGTCATTCTCTAAACTTCTGCCTGTGCATAACACTCAGAACGACAGGCGGATGCATATTAGGGACTTTAACTTGTGGCATGGTGAATGGTGTCAGGAGCAAGGATTTGGCTTTATTTCTCATGGTAGCTCTGTTTGGGATGGAAATAAACTGTACAAAAAAGATGGTTTGCATCTTTCTCAAAAGGGAACAAATGTTCTCAGTGAGCAGTTCAGAGGTTTTGCTAGGATGTTTTTAAACTAGGAGGGGGAGGGGCCAAAAGGGTGATAAAACATCAATCACATTTTCCCCCAAAACAAGGACAGAAGGTGCCTGTAGCAAGTGTGTTAAAAAATGATAAGCTTAGAGTCATGTCTACAAATGCTCGCAGTTTAGGGAATAAGATCCATGAACTTGTGGCAATAATGGCAACTGATAGTGTAGATTTAGTCTCTGTTACTGAGACATGGTATAATGAGAAAAATGACTGGGACATAGCAATACCAGGGTACTCTTTATATAGAAAAGACAGGGAAGGTAGGAAAGGGGGAGGGGTGGCCCTGTATGTGAAGGATAGCATAAAATCTAGCCTAATAAAGGTTAGTGAGGCTAACATAGAGTCCGTTTGGGTTACGTTAGAATTTGGTAATCACACAGTAACTCGTGTAGGTGTGATTTATAGGCCCCCAGGACAAATTGAAGAGTTAGATAATCTACTAGTTGAGGAAATAGCTAAGATTACAATGAAGGGGGAAGTTATCATCATGGGTGACTTTAATCTTCCTGATGTGAATTGGAAAACAAAAATAGCTGCTTGTGCCAGGAGCACACATATTCTAAACTCCCTACTGGGATTGTCTCTAAAACAAGTCGTTGAGGAGCCAACGAGTAAAGAGGCCATACTAGATTTAGTGTTAACAAGTGGAGATTTGGTATCCGATATTACTGTAGGTGAAAGTTTACGATCCAGTGATCATCAGTCAGTGTGGTTTAATATAAGAACAGTGACTGTGTCACACCACACAAAAACAAAAGTTTTAGACTTTAGAAAAACAGACTTTTCTAAAATTAGAATATGTGTAAAGGAGTCATTATCAGACTGGAGCAATTTAAATGGAGTCCAAGAGAAATGGGATTATTTAAAAGTTGCACTACTGAAGGCAACAGAAAATTGCATTAGGCTTGTCAGTAAAAGCAAAAAATTCAAGAAACCACTGTGGTACTCCGCAGATGTGGCTGAAATAGTAAAAAACAAAAAGTTAGCATTTAGTAATTATAAAAAAAACAGAGTGAGGAAGACAGAATGATCTATAACATTAGGCAGAAAGAGGCTAAGCAAGTTATAAGAGCTTCCGAATCACACACAGAAGAGAAAATAGCACAGTCAGTAAAAAAGGGGGCAAAACTTTTTTTAGATACATAAATGAGAAAAGAAAAGTAAAACAAGGATTAGTTAGATTAAAAACAAAAGAAGAAAGGTATGTAGAAGAGGATAAAGGTCTATCTGACTGCCTCAATGAATATTTTTGTTCGGTATTTACAGATGAAAATGAAGGAAAGGGACCTCAGTTAAGAAAAAGGATAAATGAGTCATGTATTACACGTGAGTTTACAGAGGAAGTGGTTCTATTTCAACTGTCAAAAGTAAAGACAAATAAGTCAATAGGACCTGATGGAATACACCCAAAGCTATTAGCTTAGCTTAGTGGTGTACTAGCAAAACCATTAACAGATTTATTTAACCAATCATTGTTAACAGGAGTAGTCCCAGAAGATTGGAAGTTGGCGAATGTTGTGCCCATTCACAAGAAAGGGGTGATTAGGGGTGATTACTACTAAACTGGTTCATGGATTGCAGGATAAAACGTACCAGGAAAGGTTAAAGGATCTTAACATGTATAGCTTGGAGGAAAGACTAGACGGGGGGATATGATAGAAACTTTTAAATACATAAAGGGAATCAACACAGTAAAGGAAGAGACTATATTTAACAAGAGGACATACATTTTGAGGGACAAAGGTTTAAAAATAATATCAGGAAGATATATCAGGAAGAGATACTGAGAGGGTAGTGGATGCATGGAATAGCCTTCCAGCTGAAGTGGTAGAGGTTAACACAGTAAAGGAGTTTAACCACTTAGGGACCAAACTTCTGGAATAAAAGGGAATCATGACATGTCACACATGTCCTGTGTCCTTAAGGGGTTAAGCATGCGTGAGATAGGCATAAGGCTATCTTAACTATAAGATAAGGCCAGGGACTAATGAAAGTATTTAGAAATTGGGCAGACTAGATGGGCCGAATGGTTCTTATCTGTCGTCACATTGTATGTTTCTATGTCTATGTTTCTATATATGTCCCTGCATGCCTGTATTTCTCTGTATGCGCTGCATCTTTATGCCTCTGTATGACTGCATGTCTGTGTTTGTAAATCTCTGTATGACTGTGTCTTTATTTCTCTATATGACAGTGTCTGCATGTCGCTGTGTGTGTCTGTGTTTGTATGACAGTGTACCTGTATGTGTTGATTGTATGACTGTGTGCCTGTATGACTGTGTTTGTTTGATTGTATGTGCGTGTTGCTATATAACTATGTTAAGACATACAAGGGGGTGTAAGACAAACTAAAGGGGGATACAATACACTAAATGGGGTAAGAATTTCAAAAGGGTGGATACGAGACAAACCGCTGAAGATGCATTTTATTTGGGGGGGGTGGCAAAATTCATCTTTGCCTGTGTAGCCAAAATCCTTGCACTGGCCCTGAACACAGACACTGCATCCACTACACAAACACATATTGCATCCACTACTCAAACACAGACACTGCATCCACTACACACACTGCATACAATACACAAATTGCATCCACTACACAAACTCAAACACTGCATTCACTACACCCACTGCATAAATTAATGGATGTTGGTGTGTTTTGGTAAGCATGTTTTTTCTTTTTTTATGTGGTGGGAGACAGCATTTCATCCATAGACCGAGGTAGCACAATGCCTTGGGCCAGCCATTGCTGTGCCAGTGTGGGAGTGGGAGATAGCCTTTGGGTCATTAGCTTTCATTTTATGCTGTATCTAGCCACTCCTATTGCCAGAAGCATTAGAAAAAAACCTTGAGTGGGATATAGGAGATTATCACTTGAGTTGGCAGGCATTTTGTTATTCATCCTGGTGTGAGACTATTTTATCAATATAGCAGTTGTTTATTTTAATTTTATTTTTAATGTTAACTGTTTGGAGGAAAGAAAATAATTTATTTGGGGACTGTATTGTCAAGGGGAAAAATCTATTATCTTAGCCTAGGTGATTGATTCTATTGTGACACTAGCTTAACAACATGCAGTTGTAAAAAAAAAAAAATGGGCTTTTCTTAGATAGCTTTTAGAAGGAAGGAAAATCCTTTCTCTGGGGACCATAGCATAAGGAAAAAATAATAATTTTGTCTAGCCTGGGACATAGGTTGTATGGCAACAGTAGCTTAAAAGGGACACTCCACTGCCCAAATAGAAAAAAAAAACACACACACACACACTTACATGTAGTCCTTACAATGTCAGTAAATGTGCTTTTTATTTTGGATGCATGGTGGGGTGCCCCTTGTTGAAGCCATGCCCATCACCGCAGGTCCGCCAGCCGCTCCCGATCATCGAGCTGTCAGAAGCCAAACCATGGCGCATCAGACCAGGATCCACGGTACAACCCGCTCTCTGTATCCTCTGTGTCCCCTCCTCCCCGACTGCCAGCCATAGCTAGCTCAACATAGGGATAGGGATAGATTGCTGAACTGCTACAGGCACTGCTCTCCCAACAGCAACTTAGAGCTATATACAGAGTGCACTCAATGTATAGACAGTGCCTATAGATATATATACAGATTCCTATATATACAGCTACAGACTGCACAATGTATAGGATCATCTACAGAGAGCTGTCTGTATATAGACTCCTACTGACTGAGCCCCTCTCCCAGAGCTTGCTCGCTGTATATCTATAGGTAGATGTATATAGAGAGCCGTCTGTATATGAAAAACTATAGGTAGCTGTCCATATATAGAAAGTTCTCTATTTCCCTCTACATATAAACATCTACAGACACCCTCTGCCAGACTGCTCAGTGTACAGCTGTAAGTAGCAGTCCCTATATAGACAGCTCTCTCTATATTTATCTACTGACCCCCACTGCCAGAATCTGCTCAGTATACATCTATAGGTATCTGGCCATATACAGGAAGTTCTCTCTCTGTCTATATATATTTCTTGTGTGATGTCCTTTGAGCAGGGCCATCTTCACCTCTTGTCTTTTAATTTGATATGTCAAATGTACCCATTTTATAAATATGTTGGCACTATATAAATGCTAATAGTAATAGTTATTATTTGTCATTGTACACCTACATGTAGCGGTCTAAATATGAACAATGTTCATCTCTCTACACACACTCTTTATTTTTCATATATATGCATCTACACAGACTCATTGTACACTTGTAGGAAGCTATATGAAGTTTTCTATACATATGAAGGTGTCTGAATAAGCCTCACTTTCACCGCAAGATCACAGGATCTTCCATAGACAATGTTTTTTTTTTCTTCAGCCGGCGGAAATGACAAAAGTTGACAGAGGTAGGTCTGCCTTTTGTCAAGCTTTGTCAGGCGTAGATAACATACTAATGCATAGTCCCCTTTTTTGTCTTAGTATATTTGTTGACTGTGTATACAGTCTATGTGAGGATTTGATAAATATTTTATCTTCATGAAATTGTAATTTTGCAGGGGGAGAGAGCAGTTTTAAATAGGTGCCATAACTATATAAGCATAGATTTATGGGAGGTCCTCCTGCCTGTACTGAAGTGTGTGTGTGTCTGTGAGTGTGTGTGTATGTATATATTTATCTATATAAAATTATAGAAAACAACTATTTTCAAATCATTTGGTGAAAAAAATCGTTTCGGTTTTCGGACAAGGACATCCTGATTTTTCGGTTTCCGTTTCGGCCCAGAACTTTCATTTCAGTGCATCCCTAGTAAAGACATCCACCATAGTGATGATTAAATTCTCTATTTAACTAGATATGACCCAAGCATCATATAATGTCTATCACCACTCACCGAAGTAACTTGTCCACTACTCCGTTAGTGCGATGTTAACAAGTAATTAGGCCTCTCAGGAGAACAATCAAAATGCCACCTATGTCCTTTGTATCTGGCTGGGTACCATTTTATATAATCTCAATGGATCAGTAATGCTTAATAACAGAAATAATAACAGGTAATATATACATCATCATCATTTATTTAATTTAACTTCATAATCCTCCCCCGCATTGCACCCTTAGTTAGAATTTTGAGATCTTGGTGTCATGCACCTACATTTATCTTGTGTTGTTCTCGTCAAAGCAGGAAGGGATTTTGTCTTTTTCATAAGAAAATAGACCAATAAAACTGTCCATGATTGACAGCAAAAGCTTGTTTTAGTAAAATTTCATTTTGAGATAAGCACACTAAGTATGTAAAAAAAAATAACACTACACATTGTGATTTTTTTATGTGTGAAATTCCAGCTGACAAAAGTTGCATTAAACAACTTCCTCGCTGTCTGGAAACAATCCTTCATAATTTTTACACAAACTGCTATCTGATATGTCAATCGCAGCAAATACAATAGGAGACTTCAAGAAGTGATGAAAATGGGCACGTTCTTTAACTGCCAAGAACAAAGCAGAGTGAATTCATATAATCACTGTATTATGTAAAACACAAAAGCAATCAAGTAGCTTTACAGCCGTAGAATGAACCAACAAATTCAGTAAATGTCTCTAGAATTTTTATTTTGAGAAGTTTATTAGGTAATGACCAGATCTGAATGTACTATTGTTCAAGCTTTTAATTCAAAACAGCAACCTGCTTTACGATAAGCGAGCATGTTTCATTAAGAAGAATCGAGTTTTTACTAATTTTCTTTTTTTTTTTAAATTGAGACTCAGAAACAAAATACATATTAAGACATTTCAGAAAAGCTCCACTACCATCAGTTCAGGCAAAAGGAGCTTGGTTTTAATCCTTTTTTATGTTTAGCAATAATTTGTGATTATCTGAAAAAAATAGACATATGTATGCAATGTTTGGTGCCCTGCATTTCTTATTCTCTCCTAAAGTAGCATGGCAATACTACACTATATATACCCCCTTCCTTCCTATCATATCTGTGTTGCATAATGAGAGATGTTGATTTGTAAGTCTAGGACAGCTGAGAAGTGCGGTTGAGTGCCCCCTTATATCTGTGCAAAATTAGAGTTGGGTTCATTGTCTCTGCAAAATTTGAGTTTATATTCTTTAGTATAATTTTTGCATATGATGTTATGATTGGTTTCTGTCTATTGATGTCTGCTTATTGATTATTCTGCTTGTTGAAAAAGACACCGTGCAAGCCGGAACATTGCTGCTTGTGTGCTGCCTGCTGTGCACTAAATAAAACAACACTACGCTATTTTTTGATAGAGCGCTGGAGCATACCTTTTCATTTTTATAAGTAAAGACCATATTTTATTTTAGCAAAATGTTGTAGGCAACTTCAGGTGACACTGTGTACAAGGTTAACTGAGCATAATATTTAACATAATATTGAACTTTGGTTAATGAAAAAAATAATGCCATAATTGCAATTGTGAGGTTCTGGCTAAACCACAAGATCGACGATACAAGAGACACGTACACATGCTCACTCATTTAATAATGACAAAGGAAGAGACTGGTATTGGTCCAGGAGGCACCAAGCATGGATAGTATCTAGGTGCTACCTCCTGGTCTTCAACACATGGCTATTCTCCAAGAGCCTTGGACATGTGAGCACGTATAACAGTGGCTCCCAAATCATATTTATGTTTCAGTGTGTATATATATATTTTGATCTTGAAAAAGACCCTTTAGGGGGCGAAATGTCGACCAGGGAGTTCTTTTTTTGCACATGTAATTTGCACGAATAAACCAATGAAGATTTGAATCAAGACCTGTGAGTGCACCTTTTTTCCGATTTTTGCTTTATATATTAACGCTGAGGTTTGCACCCAGGCACAAAAAAACATTTTTGGTTTCTTATATAGGGTGAGTGCCAAGGTTACCTTTCTTTTATATATATACACACATGTATACTCATAGAATGCATATTACAAATCTCTTTATTATGCAAACAAAGTAAATCAAACAAAAATACAAAACACACACTGTTATAACAACCAGTGACAGAGGCTTGCATATTACCTCAAATGGCTAGAGTTGTGTACAGAGCAAAACCCCAATGTTTCGGCACAGCTACTAGTGCCTTTCTATATGTTGTTTGGCATTAAAGGATGCTTCTTTAAGATAGCACCCATGGATGTTATGTGAATTGCAGCCACTTTCCAATTGAACTTGTTTAGTTACTTCTAGAATGCATCCACTTGATAAAACAGAGACTCCTCTTTATGTAGTAAATGGTAAAGTATGATATTTTTATTTGTAATTTAATGTTGATCGTGTGATGAAAGATGTGAACTGACTTACGCATTCATTTTACTTTATTCAGTTTTGCCGTACTTTATATTTATCTCTTAGACTCCTAAATGACTTTTGGATAGAAAATATTTTTGTCAAACCCCGGAATAAAATTCTAAGACTGTCTAAAGTGCAGAAAGCGCAGCTTATATGTGAGATTTTTATCTCTCTCGGTTAGAAATGCTGGCACAAAATCACAAACTACATTAAATGCATTAGTGCTTCCAAGTACAGCTGCAGGTTTTACATAGATCATAGATAAATAGTTACACTAATACTCGAGAGACCTATACAAAACACTTGAGAATATGAAATTTCCCCATATTTACCACACAATATAATTCCAAAATAATATTTTTGCTACCTAATACTATCAGACCTCAATTTATATATTTATAACTCTGTTAATAGAGGCATTTTAAAATAAATTATATATACTACAGATGTTGTGCGGTTCACTGGAACTCTATTAATGCTCAGATTTATGACAAACAGATCAATGGGTATTTAACATTTTGTGCTTATGTAAGCACTAAGATTTTGTGTTTTCTTTTTTATTTAACTTTTGGCTCTTAGATTTTCATTTTTACCAGGAGAATCCCCCCCCCCTCCCCCCCCCCCCCCCCCTCCCATATTTCCTGCAAGGCTAGAGGGCAAAAGATGGAGATTTCAATAATAAAAAGACGCATACTGACTTTTATATTTTTTGGTGTCTGTCATGTATCATAAATATACTCACATTTGAAGTTACTGATTCTGCAAGAAATTCCCAGATGTCAGCTCAGATAGTCAGCCTTGTCAGTCAGTCTCACCAGGAAGTAGTTTGGCCAATCAGGAGCATCCATGGCCTATATAATCTAAACTCATGGACATGTTTAACCAAGCACTTTGATTGTTAAAGCAACACTATAGGGTCAGGAACACAAAATAAATGTTTGGGTTCCTGACCCTATAGTGTTTAATTCACCATTTAGGTGGCTTATCCCCACCTTAACCGCTTGGAAAATTTTAAAACTCACCTTATTTCCAGCGCCAAGCAGGTGCACCAACGCTGGCCACGCTCCCGATCAACCTCCTTGGTGACATTATCAGAATCTTCAATTTTTAGCCAATCAAATGCTTAACTAGTCATCTATGTACTACATACACTTGACTTCCCTCCATAATATATCACCAATTTAATGGCTGATTAGTAATTTCCTAATGACACTATTTCATATTCTGATTCGTTTCAGCTCTCTTAGTACCACAAATGACACTAAGTATGGATGTATACATTCCATTTTTGCTTATCCCAAACTCCCCACTTTCTCCCAGAGACCTTCAGCCCTTGCAAAGGATTCTGTTCTGATGTACTGTTAGTGACCAGGAGTTTGACCAAACTCTTACTATAAAGAGATGACAATGGTATCTGTAACTCTCTTTCCATAAAGGCATTTGAAACGGTTTCAGGTTAGTATAAATATAGCCGGCTTCTGTTATTTCAGGTGCCCATACAAAGAATAAAAAGGTCACAGAAGGGAGTATATTGGTGATTATTTAGGCAATGTATATTTATCCTTTGGTAGCCATGTGCAATTGCCAATCTATTTTATAATAGTATGTCTTTTGTGTTTGACCTTTATTTTGTCCAACAGTCATGGACTAAGACCACACTGGCATTTTTTCATGAACAAGAATACAAATTGTGTGTTTGCGTGTGTGCATGCATGTGTTTGGGTGTGTTTATAGATATCCCCGTCCCTTGTTGTCTTCTGTACATTGTCAATATTACATGCTACTGTTTTCATTTTCAAGTATAGATAAATATATACATACAAATGCATGATCTCTATTTTTATAGAGCAGTAAAATCATTAGTTACCGTATATGATTTTATTTTCAACTAACTGGCTCAAAAATAAAGTTGTTCCCATCTACTCTTCATTCAATTAAACAAAAAGGAAATACATTTAAATTTCTTGACATTCATTTCTATAATAGTGAAGGTTGGAAAGTTTAAAACAATCACTTTGTTACCCATGTATGCTTTCACTTTAATAGTAAATGCCTGTTTTTAAATATATTAGATTTTATTGTTATGGTATTATTTTGTGCTCTTTTGAAAGTAAGCTTTTTGTGATATTAAAAAAAAATGACATAATGCATAACGGAAAGAGAATATAACTTTAATCAAAAAAGTTAACTGAATATACCATTTTATAAAATGTAAGAGCATAATACAATTATGAAAATATTTATCGGCAAATTACTTTATCCTTGTTTTAATGTTGGAGTTTTAACAAACTTTTTTTTTCAGTATTATTGACATTTTCAGAAACAAAAAATATATCATAAGAGAAAAGTCAGAAAAGTGATCATAATGCAACACAGAAAATATCAAAGGCAATGCTCATTCTCAACTATAATAAATCACAATATACATGAAAGGGTACTCTCCCAAACAAGTGAGAGAGTATCTTGAAGATCACTGAGAACATACTACATATGGCTCAGCAACATGTGAGTGGGACTAATACACTTTCAATTAATTGAGATTTGAATATGTGATATACTGCACCATAATTTGTTCTTGTATTTATTTTAGTATTTCATCCAAGCAATATTGGTGGTGACATTGTATATATTCTTTTGTTATCATCTTTCACCTATATTGTGCTTTATTATACACTGAACAAAATTATAAACGCACCACTTTTGTTTTTGCCCACAGTTTTCATGAGCTGGACTCAAAGATCTAAGACTTTTTCTATGTACACAAAAGGCCTATTTCTCTCAAATATTGTTCACAAATCTGTCTAAATCTGTTTTAGTGAGCAGTTGTCATTTGCCAAGATAATCCATCCACCTCACAGGTGTGGCATATCAAGATGCTGATTAGACAGCATGATTATTACAAAGGTGTGCCTTAGGCTGGCCACAATAAAAGGCCACTATAAAATATGCAGTTTTATCACACAGCACAATGCCACAGATGTGGCAAGTTTTGAGGGAATTGAATGTTCATTTCTTTACCATAAGCCATCTACAAAGGCGTTTCAGAGAATTTGGCAGTACATCCAACCGGCCTCACAACCGTAGACCACATGTAACCACACCAGCCCAGGACCTCCACATTCAGGATCTTCACATCCAAGATCGTCTGAGACCAGCCACCCGGACAGCTGCTGCAACAATTGGTTTGCATAACCAAAGAATTACTGCACAAACGGTCAGAAACTGTCCCAGGGAAGCTAATCTGCATGTTTGTCATCCTCATCGAGGTCTCGACCTGACTGCAGTTCGTCGTCGTAACAGACTTGAGTGGGTAAATGCTCACATTCAATGGCATCTGGCACTTTGGAGAAGTGTTCTCTTCATGGATGAATCCCACTATACAAGGCAGATTGCAGACAGCGTATAATAATCATGCTGTCTAATCAGCATCTTGATATGCCACACCTGTGAGGTGAATGGATTATCACAGCAAAGGAGAAGTGCTCACTAACACAGATTTAGAGAGATTACTGAACAATATTTGAGAAAAATAGGCCTTTTGTGTACATATGAAAAATGGGGTCAAAAACAAAAATGGGGGCATTTATAATTTTGTTCAGTGTAGTTATGTACGCTGTATTTTGGGTTGTGTGGAGTGACCAAAAACCTGGTGAACAACACTTTTCTTTTAATTAGTAGCATCTGATTCACACTTTTACTATAATGCTCATTCTCAGTTACAATGATATAAGCATCTATGTTGTCCACCATGCTTACTATGCAAATGGTTAACATAGGAGAAAAAAAAGAAGCCGGAGAGTTAAGGGCGAGACAGAGAGCAATTCCTCAACACTGCTCCACCACAAGCGGCTTGCATACAGACCCCTAAGAAAGTGAGCAAAATCAGTTTCTAGGTGTAAATGATGGGGGGAAATATCTGTCTGAAAGCAAATCCATTCTAAGGAGAGGAAAGAAAGAAACAGGGAGAATCCTTGTGTCAACCAGTTACCGAGGGGTATCCACCATATATGTCCTTAGCTTAACACCTCACCACCACCAAACAAATGCCCCCAGTACGGACACCCACACATTCTGGGGGGAAGTAGAACTAATATGGGAATCTAATATGAAAGATTTTCTTGAATTTGTCAAGGGAGTCTAGAATTAGTGTTGACACTTTTCCCAACTAATGGCCTAAAGTTATTTAATTAATGACAAAATTACTAGTTTTATTGCAGCCCTTTATTATACATCACGAGAAAATCACTGATGAATATATGGCAATTTGGCAAGGATTAAGATCCCATGGGGCCTTAGGCAAGTTAACCGTTTGGACCCTCTCCCTCTTTATTCTTCAAACAGGAATGGTTAATGGCCCAAGCCTTATTATATCAGGCATCACTTAGAAAACAAAAACAGTATGTTTACTACTGTGGAGTATTTGGGCTATTCTGGATTTTGGAGCACCACAAAAGTACTTTATAGAGAAGATACATATATTGGTTTGCAGGATGGCAATACCCTCCTGTCTGATCGGAAGGAGAACCATTCAGATGATGTAGAGGATATGGGATAACATTGTCATTTTAATAGCTCTTGCTAGGACTTATACTGACTTCTCCAGGTTCACTTCTAACAATAAGGATCATTTGATCTAAAACCTTTCCATCTCTGAATGTAAGGTCCCTAGCCTAATAATGTGGCCTTGCCATACCTCCATGTTGGAAGTCCAGTGTCAAGTGTCAGGTATGTAGTAATAATAATAGTTCTAAAGTTCTCATTTTCATGGGTCAAGGGTCAATTGATGAAAAGATAGTTTGAATTTACAGTAAGGAATAACATTTTGTGAGGCCTGACTGCATACGCTTGACTAAACTAACTGGTGGAGAGAAGCCGTACTAAGCATGTCCATCTGACTGATTACTTTAAACTATTTAATATATTCATCAACAATTTTTGTAATGGTGTCCAAGAAAAGGTATGTTTGTTTAAAGATGACACCAACATTGTTAACAAAGTTGATGCCCAGGGAGAGTAGCTCAAGTAAGCAGCAATATTTAAAAAAACTAAAAACCTGCAGAATTAAACAAATGAGTGGCATTAATAACTCAACACCACAAAATGAAAACATTTTTTATTTAGGACACAAAAAGATAAATTACATATTTAGTGTATGACTGACGTTAAGAAAGGAGTAGAACATTTTTCAAATTATTTATCTAAAATGCCTTGAAATTTGTCAAGACTGCAATATTACAGCAGATAAGGTCATTGGAATATGTGATTGTAGTAGTATAGGAATAATAAAGTTATGATGTCATTTTACAGATTCCATATTAACCTCATCTCTTATACTCTGAAGAATTCTGGGGACCATATTTCAAGAAGGATATAAATAAGCCAAAAGCTGTTCAAATGAAAACAGTTACAATTGCACACGGTTTGAAAATTTAAACTTACAAAGAAATGTTTCACAATATAAATAAAATATAATGAAGAGTGCCTGATTCTAAACCAGGGCTGCCCAAAAGGTAGATGCCCGGATGTTGTAAAACTACAACTCCCATGATGTATTGCATGTCTTTAGTATGCCTTTAGAATGACACAGCATCATGAAAGCTGTAATTGTAAAACATCTCGGTATTTACGTTTTGGGCACCCCTGTTCTAGACCTTCAGGAATTCTAGAATGCATGATCATCATACAGTAATATTCATGTTGACTAATAATTCTTGTTGTCTTTCCCTTTCCATATATTTTAATATGTCATTTTTTTTATTTCTGGATGGTGTCTCCTGGTAATGTAACATATGTGTCTTTATTACCCAACAGCTTTAAAGCCTTTTATTCTATTAGTCTTCAGTCGCAATGAACAGTCAATCACCACCTTTACCGGTTGCATTAAACACTGTGGATTTATCTCTTCTTGCTTCCATCAGTGCCCTTAGATGTTCAGAGGTTATCTATAAAGTTGTCTATAACGTTTTTTGGATCTCGAATCATATTTCTATAAAGGTATTCAATGGATTACTACAAAAATGTTTTGGATAAAATAATGATACTCTTTTTAAATTCATATGTTTAAATTGTTCTTAATTTTTCCCAATTAATTTCCTATGGGGTCTTTTAGAAAATATATTTTAGGCATAATGTACACAAATATTTAATGTATATTTGGTTGGACACAATTTTACCCTTTTAGGTAATATACTCTCCCAGCCTAGAGTAAGTATTTCGGGGAAATCTTACAGATTCCTATGTGACCCATGTCACCATCCTCTCTTGTTTGTTTTGAAGATTATTCCCCCTCATATTCCCTTTTTTACATGTTGATTCTTCTCTTGAGCAATGACCTTGAGAAATCTAGAAAATAAACTTCTTCTAACGGGCTGGGGTCCATTCCTCATGGTAATTCCAACGTATTTCTTATTGCCAGACCAATTCCTATGTATATATGGAGCTTCTGTTTTTTTAATTTAATTATGTGATATTCCAACTGCTATATATATATATATATCTTTTTTTTTTTTTCATCTTGTTTATGGATTTTTTTTTGTTAAGTTAAATGCCTTTGTAGATAGGCTTTATAGTAGTTCTTATATCTACTATACCATCATCCATTTCCCTGGAGAGTTGTTCTCTATGTCTCATTCTAGGTTTGGTCAAATTATTTTTGCTCTGAGAATATTTTAAAAGAACCTTTATGGAGGAGGACACACTTACACTATTTACAGTAGCCTGTTTGAACCGCAGAGCTTTGATGTAAGAGATTTTAAAAATCACTTAGCATAACCTTCTCACGGATACTCTTTTAACATTAATTAACGTTTACATTTTTTATGATATCACTTTGTGTATTTTATCCCTGGAATCAGCAATGATTTAATCATTTCTGTTGTAATTTCTGGAATTTCTTGGCACAGCAGAATTAAATTGTACAGTTTTATATCATTAAGAAAATCAGTTGTGTTAAGTTTCTATTCTTTTAGACAAAAGTGGGAATATTAAAGAAACGCAGTCCTTTAGACGTATTCTTATCCTGGAGATATCTCTCTAATGATACAGTTTCCAACTTAATTTGTAACTCTTCTATCAATTTAAATTTGAGTTCTTGAGAAACGGGATATCTAGAAAAATTCCCCAGCAAGGCTGCTGCTATTCCTTTGTCAATTTTTCATAATTCCCCATTCAATGAATACACCCCAAGTGTCAGCTCACTCCAACTGGTTTAGCAAATAGAACCCTCAGACCCACATTGATTAATTCAACAAATTGTATTACTTACTGAAATAAGTGCTGTCTTCATTTTACTGTATAGTTCATAGACATAACTAAATCTCAGGACTTGTACTTATAAAATCAGCTGTCTTTTCAATTTTTTTGTCATGAGTCATTTTGTAACTTTATTATAATTATATTTTAATAAATCAGACATTCCATCCACTCGCATCCCCTGTTAGTTTTATGCAAGTTGATGGAAACTTAACTGATAAAGCTGCTTATATGCTTCCTACTTAAAGACTTGACACAAGTCCAAGTTTTCTGTGTCAAAATGTATTTTTAAGTATTTTTATCTGTAATTTCTGATTGGTCTTGATGTCTTTGAGAAAACAGAAATATCTAGTTGTGAGTGATACAAATATTTATTTGTGTACTGGCTCCCTCTAGTGACCAATGAAAATAATTATTTACCTTTATTAATACAACTAGATTTAAAGCAGACATGTCTGATTTTTCATAATATAAAATAAAAGATCACAAGAACAGTATATGTTCTAGAACAGGGGTCAGCAAACTATAGCATGCGGGCTATTTATGGCACGGAAGGTGCCTTTGCACAGCACGGAGGCTGCCAGGCTGTTGATTTCCTGAGAGCTGTACAATAGGAGTCCCAAGTGGGTCCAATGTCTAATGGAACACTTTGAGGGGAGGTAGCATATTGCACCTCCACTCTTCCCCGAAGGTCAGCGCTAGGGTGATTGCAGTGGACAGTGGGAGGCAGTACTAGGAGGCAGTGATGCTAGAGCACCTCATCTCTGCACTTGGAAAAGGAATCTGTGTGGCACAACATCAACCTACAGAATCAGCAGTCACGTGAATGGCCAGCCTGGTACCTGTGGAATCAGTGACAGTGTATTTGTGTGTGTGTAGCAGTGTGGTTTGTGTGTGTACAAGTGTGTGTGGCAGTGCATGTGTATGCCTAGCAGTGTGCTATGAAGTCAATGTCTTTCATTGTGTATTGGGTTGTGTGCGTGTCTGGCAGTGTATGTTGGTGTCTTTATATGTATGTGTTTGGAATGCATACCTGTCTGGGAGCAAATGTGAGACCTATATAGACACTGCCCCACATGAAGCCAAACCAACAAGCAAATACTACAAACAGCCGACACACAAACACACACGCTCTACAGGCAATGCATACCCACGTGTTTAAGTGTCTGTCTGTAAGCAAGTGTGAGACATATATAGACACTGCCCCACTTAAAGCCAAACCAACAAACAAATACTACAAACAGCCGACACACAAACACACACGCTCTACAGGCAATGCATACCCGTGTGTTTAAGTGTCTGTCTGTGAGCAAGTGTGAGACATATATAGACACTGCCCCACTTGAAGCCAAACCAACAAACAAATACTACAAACAGCCGACACACAAACACACAGCTCTACAGGCATCCCTCCTCACTGAGAGTCCACATAAACAGACATGACTCCACAGGAAGCTTTCCACATATACACAACACCACACACAATAGATATATACAAAACACACAAACAATACACACAGCCCACATACATACATAACACACAATAGAACAAACTGCTCACATACATACACAATAACTCACATACACACATACAATCTATCAAAGAAGCCACAGCACCCATGCATATCACAATCAGAATATGACAAAAACATACATGTGTGTATGTGGACAGACTGTGTTGTTGTTGTTTGTGAAGGAGGTCTGCCTGTAAAGCTGTCTGTAATTTGGAAAACAATATAGGCCTGGCACTCGAAAGGCATTCAAAGGAAAATTGTAACTTCCCAGGATTTGTAATATTTTGTTTGATTATGTGCTTAACAAATATATGTTTGTAAGACAAAAAAAAAAGAAAAATGTAGCAAACTACTTCACTGTAGTAGTTATTTCTATACTGAAATTGCTTGCCTCCTTCTGGGCTCCCTGTCAATCCCTGTTATAAACTCTGCCCTTTGCACTTGTCAGTCAGCATAGAGTGAGAAAATAGAGAGGAGACACAGAAAAAAGGGGAGTTCTATCATAGTGTGTTTTAAAAACGTGATGTAATGTGAAAAAAATAAGAAGCAAAAATAAGACGCATGTGTTTGCTGGTTCTGCCTTAAGAAAAGCGTCCTTTGCCAATTATTGAAAATATATACCATGTTTATGGATAGGCTTTAGTGCTTAAATGTAAATCAACATATATTAAAAAAAAAAAAGCATTTTAGGATGTGTTGAGATCTTACAGTCATTAACTTTTTTTATTTAAAATGATTTTCAGTAAGCTAATCACAGGTGCTATTTTTTTTACCATCTAGCATGGAAACTAGCAGGGTTATTCACTAAAGTGAGAGTTTAAAGTGAACCTAATTTAAATTGCAAATTCAAGGTACAAATAGCTAAACTTGAAAGATTTTCTAAGTGAACTATCATTTAAGTTTGGCTACTTTAGGCTTAAAGGGAACATATAGTCCCAAAAATCATAATAGTTATGCAGGGACTTTGGGTTACCTTTTGTCCATCCCCCATTGCATGGTCGGGTTTCCCAGTAGGCAGAGTAGGCACCTGACCACTAGAGGGCGCTTGTTTTCAGCACTTATAATATGCCTTTTTGAACTTAAAGGGACACTATAGTCACCAGATCAACTACAGCTTAATGTAGTTGTTCTGGTGAATACAGCCTGTCCTTGCAGGCTGTTTAATGTAAGCCCTGCCTTTTCAGAGAAAATACAGTGTTTGCATTGCTCCCTAGAGACACCTCCAGTGGTAGTCATTCAGATGGCTCTGCATGGAGACGCTGAATGTTTCTCGTAGAGATGCATTGATTCTCATAGAGATGCAGCTCAATTAGCATGCCTTCAGTGGGTCCCCGCTCAGATCTCCAGCTGGTTTTAGCTCAACTTGTGCCATTACAGAGAGAACACCGAAGGGCAGGCTAATTGAGCTGTTGTCCATTCTCACTTCTCTTGCTACTTGTTTTTCTCTCCTTAAATTAAAGTTTACTCACCTTGTTTCCAGGCTGGGACTCCTCCGCTGCAGCCTCTAGCTCCTCCTTTGTTGATGTCAGTATCCAGCTGACATCACCAGCGATCTCCTCCAATCAATAGCTTCTCATCTAGGCACACGCTGCAAAGCACTGTGATGGCCTAGTCAAATGCTGTCGTCACCTATTCTGGAAGAGGAAGCGTCTCTAGTGGCTATGAGGAAGACAGCCACTAAAGGAGGATTTAACTCTGCAACGTAAGCATTGCCATTTCTAAAAAAAAAAAACTACTTTTTACACTACCGGGTTAAAATGACAGGCCCACTGCTCCCAGGCCTCTTCTTTGAGATATAGTTGTCTGGGTGACTATAGTATCACTTTAAATATGGAATTTACTTTGAATATACTTTGAACTCTCCCTTAAATAACCATGTAGGTGTTTCTTAGCATTTAGCCACCTCTGTGGGAAACGCTAAAACTTTAAACAGACACTAATTAACAGTTGTTACATTTTGTAATATATAAACAGCCATTAATTGATAGTGTTAGCGACAGCCATAAAGAATAGTGTTGCATTGGTGTATATCAGTGTATATACTGTATATATTTTAATCAAGAAAATATAAAAATGTATGAGATACAATTACACAATACGTACACACGTGTTTGTATATTTTGAACAGAACTAGACTGCATGACTTTACATAGGCAGTTAATCTTTCCTGTGAACAGCAGCTAAAGGCAGCAGGACGTGTCTCAGATCTAACTGATGAAGAAAGTTAACTTTTTTTTCCCAGGCTGAGAGGTCAGTCTGGGCAGGAAGTCCATCACTTTGTCTCAGAAGTGTAGCCCAATGTGAGCTGTGACCCAGAGTTTTGTATTGGGCTTCTGGGAGAACACAATAAACTAAGACATAACCTTAGACCACAAGAGTCATAGACGACAGAATTTTACATGAAAGCATGAAGAGGGGGCGAAATATAACTGTAATAAAAATTGTAATCTGCATTATTATATAGGTTATTCAATGGTCAGATTATATTTTCTTAAATCTCATTGTCACACCATGAAATAAAATCTAAATTCTGCACTGGGACATACATATCCTGGTCTACCCAATATTGGTGGAAGTCGCTCCATTAAAGGAACAATCCATAAGAGCACAACACAGTGGTTATGGTGCCAGGAGTGCCCTGGTGCCCTGGTACCTCCCCACTGCAAGCGGTCAAATCTTTTAAAAATGATTTGTCTTCTTACCTGGAGCACCTGGACACAGCTCCCTGTACTGCAGTGGTTATGTGCATTGAGTGTTTAATTCACCGTATGTCCTGGTGCTGTCTACGACTTAGTGAAAAAAGGGCAATTTGGTGCACACCTAGAACATTAATTTTTCAGTAGTGGTGCTACCATAAAGACCAAAACATATACAAAAATACAGATTAAGTAACAGCGCACACACATAGAAAGGCTAAAACACAAGTATTCATAGGCGTTACCCCAACCTTAATTTTATAATTAATATAATATAAAAGATAAAAAACTCTAAACCGTATTTTGGGTAAATATTTTTGGGGCTCTGGAGAAAACCCTAGACTTCTCCATTTTTGGTCTCATGGTTAGTTAGTGTGATTGTCTCTACAGAGTTCCTCTCCTTGCATATATAACCAAATAGCAGCTAATGCACAAGTGTGTACCTCCCACCAATCTCATGCAGAGATTGCACTACTGCCTTAATATTAAAGGGACCCAATTTATGCAGAATCGTGTGATATAAAAGTTGATTAATGCTGAAGGATGTATTACTGGATTTTGGTATATTAAAGGACCTTTCTTAATTCAGTACCCTTATATGGGATTACAATAGTTAAGGATACAAAATATGAGAGCTATCTACTAAACAGCTCCCTAATCGAATATTCTCATGTGTAATTCACGCATTACGGTTCCAAATTAAGGAACCGTCTACTAAAAGGTTGAAGGATCAAAACCTAAGAAAAATGATTTAGTAGATAGCTTAGTTACCTTAGGCGGAATTGCAATATTGAAGGAGAGAAAATAAGGGAGCTATCTACTAAACAGCTTCCTATTTTTACCCTTAAATATGGTAATCCTATATAAAGGTACCAATTTAGGGAGCTTCCTATTAAACAGACGAAAGTAAAAAAAAAAAAAAAAGCTTTAGAATGCGTAATTTTATTGTAGAAAATTGAGCAAATTTATAGTAAGAAATTGGATGAACTGAAACAAAATTTGGTTTAGCAGGATTTTTTTTTACATTTTTTTTAAATTTTCACCCAGGCATAAGCCTACTATTTAATATAAGATGCAATAAAAGACTTAATAGAAAATGTACCTCTCTGCTATGAATGTTATCAGACAAGATGTACCATACAGCATGTCCACAGGCCCATAATCCATGGAAACTCAGTGATGGGCTTGGATCCAGTTTCTATACCTGCTGGACACGCAGCTGTGACGAAATGGCATAATGTGAACTCAAATAGAAGAAAATAAATAATGTCTTCAGACCAATCTGTCAGGCTTTTTTTCCTATGGGTCTTTTCCTGGGTCTATCTCTCTGTTCTATTCTGTGTCTATGTTTGGTACTGTCTCAGTCTGTCGCTCAACATGCGCGTGTGTCAGGATGACTGCCTGCCTACCCAGGTGGATTCGAGAAGGGCTGCCAAAGCGCAGAACTCTAAGAAAGTGCTTGTGTACTGGAGAAAATGCTCAGGAACGGATCCCGTTATTACTTATTTTCTGAGATCCCTGAAGAGGTACACCAAGAAAAAATATAGAATGATGGACAGTGACCAAGAATCTTGACTGCTCTACTAGATACAGGCCTTTTAGCAGCTATGCACTGTGATACTCTATGACCATCCCTTCGATGGGAGGGTGCAGACAATATTGATTGAAATTGATCATTTTCTAAGTTCCATTGCAAAGTTCATGGTGACAGGGTAACTACGATTCAGAAGATCTCCCTCGCAGTTCCAACCCTTGTGTCTACTCTGTATAGGACCGTGGAAATACTAAAAAAAAAAACTAAATTCTAATATATATACAAAAATAAAGGAACATATAAGATGTATCATAGGCATAGTAAATTAGTATAGTGTAAGCAAAGGAAGACTGGCATTCACTATAGTATGAATTTATATTGTAACTACAGGTTCCTCTTTATACAAGAAAATGGGTCTAGACACCATTACCAAATGTGTTCACTTACTGATGCATTGAATTCATTATATGCCTAGCTGAACATTCTGTATACCCCATTTGTAAAGTACAAGCATATGCTATTTCAAAGTCTCCGGAGAAAGCATTTTAATGTAACTCACTGAGAGTAGAATTCCATGGTGCACATCCAGTCTACGCTAGCATATATAATAATATTTGTATAGAGCAGTTATTCACAACCTTTACATTAGCCTGTAAGCCTTTAATTCTCAAAATATGTCCATCCAATCATTTATATTAAGTCAAATTTATTTAAATATAAAAACAATTTAGAGATTAATGTGGCATTACAAGCCAAGTCAATTATTTAAATGAGATTTATTAGTGAAAGTGAAAGTGAAATTAGTGAAAACTAACACCAGAGTATATTTGGTAGCACCTTCTACATCACTTTCAGATGTGCACTGTTATTTTATCCAAAGCTGTCTAAGGTTGAGTGTTAATGTCAACAAGAACATGGTTACAAACCTCTATTGAAGAAGCCTCCAGTAAAAGGGACACTATAGTCACCAGAACAACTACAGCTTTATGTAGTTGTTTTGGTGCGTGTAGTATGTCCCTGCAGGCATTTTACTGTAAATACTGCCTTTTCAGAGAAAAGGCAATGCTTACATTGTTGCCTTTTAACACCTCTAGTGCCCGTCACCTAGACGGCCACTAGAGTTGCTTCCTGTGTCAGTGCTGTAAATTGTGCAGCACTGATGTTTAGCGTCTCCACGCTGATTCAATGGATCTCTATGAGGAGGTGCTGATTGGCGCATGCGCATTAGCCTTCCAATACTTTCCTATGGGAAAACATTGGATTGGTTGAGATTGTTAATTTTTATTATATCAATCAAGGAGGCGAGGCCAGCTGCAGAGAGACCTGTGTGGCATCGGAAAAAAATATTTTTTTAACCTAGGAGAGAGGGGGGCCGGTAACCTAAATTTAGTTTTTAACAATGTAGTGTTTACACATTTGTATTCCTGACACTATAGTGTTCATTTAACCTATTCTGATCTACATTTGGCAAGTAATTTCTTAACTCATTATCATCACTCCTAACACTTGGAGATAAAAATGTGGGATACTGGTAGGGTGGCCACTGGCCAGTGAGGATGACTTCCATCCAAAAAGAAAAGGGTAGATGCACGACAAGGTGAGAAGTAGACACTCTGGCCAGCATACTCACAGTAGCCCACAGTGCAGAACTCTGTAGAAGTGCTTTTGTATGAGCTACAAGCTCTGTGGTCAGTTTGCACAGCACATGTACATCTAAACACTCTCATTCAGCTTCTTGGGGACTTGTCTTTGATGTCCCAAGAGGCAGGACAGCTGGGAAAATATCCAGAAGATGGGACAGAAATTCTAAATGATTATGGACCACAGTACCTGGAACTGTTGGGAGACATCCGTTACATTTTTCTTTTTAGTAAATAAACCATTCATTATCCCCACTCATATTGCACAGAGACCTTATGAATTATTATAATCATAGAAAACTTGCCTTACTCATCATTGTGGCAACACAAGAAATTCTCCAGGTACTCAAGTTGTTAAAGCCGCATGCAGTTTTAATAGAACAATAGGAGCAGCAACGTTTCGCCCTGCTAAGAGGTCTTTATCAAGCTTGACAAAGACTTCTTAGCAGGTCAAAACGTTGCTGCTCCTTTTGTCCTATTAAAACTGCCTGCGGCTTGAACACCTTAAGTGCCCGGAGAATTTCTTTTGTTTCCTTGTCGTTGTGGGATTGCTGGTCCTGCTCCGGAGCACCGGGTGGCTGCAGGGATGGCTGCCTATCATCACTTTTACTCATCATTCTATTTTAAAAGATCATTTTCTAAAACTTAATAGATAGTACATATTTAACTTTATTATTTGGCTCTTCAATGTGCACTATATTCTACATTTTTTCAAATTACCCTTTATGTTTTGCATTTTAGAAAAGAAAATGCTTTCATAAAAGTATATTTAGATGTTTAATTTTCTTGTTAAAAAATTTCATTAAAAATAAAAAAAAAAGGATCAAGATACCACACAGCTATCTTTGTCTGGCCCGGCCTTTTTGCAGCCAACCAAATGAGTGGAACACGGGTCTAAATAGAGATATGTACTGACAGAATAATAAACAAGTGGGCTGCTTTCCATGTAACTTTGATGAATGATATATCCAGGTGTTTCCAATAATGACAATAAGCACTACAACTGCAAGTATTTCTGATTCAAATATAATGCATTATTAGGCCATTAGAGGCTGAGTCGAGAAGACCATTTGTGCTCCGATCTATCAATAATGCTTTTTTCTAGCCTGCATTTAGGCCAGAGAAATTAGTCATACTGATATTCTATTTAATAATAACCCAAAGAAGATGCATCAAGAATCTCATTACATTTTAACAGGGTTACGGTAGCCCAGAAGGACCACAAGTTTAATTTTCATAAGAGCATCCATTCCTCAATTATGTCAAACATGAAAATGTAAATGGCAAATTTAATGCTAACAATATCCCTCACAGCACATTGGCAGGTAGGAACCATTATGTTGAGTGAATGCTGGCTGCATAACAAGTAGACGTAAAGTAAACAGCGAGGAATTAAAATTGCAGATCACGGTTACTTCAGCTAAAAGTCTTTCTGAGTGATTCCACTTACAGAGACACGTCTATGGCTTATTTTATTCTGTGTGTCCTCTGCTAATCTTGTATAGTTAACTAGGATTCCCTTATTCTTCTATTTTAATTTCTGGGTGTATGCATGTCTGTGTCATAGCTGTATCTTAATGTTTGTTTCATGAGCAAATAAATAAAATGTTAAACTATAAAAAGAAAAATAGACAGCATTGTTCTCACCTAAAAATTCTAGGCAAGACTGAAACAAGTGGAAAGTGTAGTTAGAAAGGGCATGTCTTCTAAAAGATTCAACCTAGTGGACAAAACAAAAACATGCCTCCTAGTGGAAGGAGTGCACACCTGCAGTTCGTGCATGCCTTTATGGTTATGCATGTTGGTAATGTAAATCTAAAATGCATTTTTTTTTATAGAGTAATGTATGAGCATATAGATACATTTAAAGGGCACATGTCATGCCAAACTGCTTTTGCTCTTTTTAAATTTAATATATATACTGTACTACCAGTATTGCTAGCAAATGTATAAATTGAGAGAAATTTTTTTTTCCACAGGCCGTCCTTCTGTTTTCCACCCATAGCAACCACAGTGCAAGCGGTGTGGTTGCTATGATAACTCCCTAGCCAGTGATTCTAGCACTGGTAAGGGAGTACAGGAATGAAGTGATTAACGTCACTTTGTTCAGACGCTGGCAAGCCAGCAACTTAGCTTGCATGTTGGCATCATGGAGGGGATTTACCCTGCTTATGGAGGCCTGTCCAAGCAGGGCAAATAATGAAGAGAACGAGCGGAGTATCGGTGGACTGAAGGTTGATGTTATAGAAATGTAACACCTACTTCTGTAATGACATCACAACGGAGGTGCAGGGAGATAAGGAAGTGGTGACAGGATCCCTTTAAGAGAATATGGAGAGCCTTGGATCCTATGTTCCACAATACAGATGGGAATTAAATGGTAAAAAGTGGAAACTCTTGTCATGTCCATAGCACAGAATACACCTTGCTCCACACTGTTGTTTTCCGCTACTGAACACACTAACTGTCTAAGATGTGTGGCCAAGGCATTCAGTTCATCAAAATCCACCAATTAGTGATGGCTATTTGTTTAACCCACTGACCAGGGGGACATCTATATAAATTTAAGTTTAAAAGTCAATCCACCAATCCACATCACAAAAAAGGAGAAGATTTTTCCTCTGTTCTTTCGAAAAATGTGGCAGCTCCTTTAAAATATTTGGGTGGATCACAAAAACACATGCTTCCTCTAAATATATTTTATCAAAGGCATCCACACTTTTTTCTTTGCCTCGAAAAAAGCATGTTAGATGGGAATTGACATAAAATGATAATTCATGAAAAATGTTTGCAAATTATCAAAACATATATATTCTAACCTATAAAAATTCTATTCAACACTAAAGTTTCTGCTTTTGGTGCCCAGTTATTGCGTCAAAGCTCTGCTCAAACCAATAATTAGCTTGGACAAACAAAAGCTTTTTATTCTGGTCAGTGAACTCTCAATTGTATGAGATGTTTATCCCAGCACTTTAAAAGTTAAAGTGTCAAATAGGGTATGTGTTTTCTTAAGAATGCATCCTGAAAGTGTCTCGCCAGCACCACCTCCACCATATACAAGACACCCGTGAATAATGCTGTTCTTGGAAGGGGGGGGGGGTCCACACCAGAAGACAGGTGGGATGGGATGCACAGAAGACCCCCTCTGGACCAAGGGTAAGGAACTTCATCATCCTCTACTCGGTCTGAGAATGCATCTTTCTTTATGCTGGGACTGGAGGGGGAAGGAATATGACATTCACACAACTCCAAGAGCTTCTTTCTCAAACTGGGTAAAGATTAATTAATCTCTTATACTTCAGTCCGCAAAGCCATGCTACAGAAAGGTAAGAAAAGGGGGAGTAAGAGACACAAGAAGGGGGCGTAGGAGATACAAGGGGGTAAGAGCCATGGGGAGGATAAGAGACACAGTAAGGGGTTTGAGACCTGGGTAGGGGTGGGGGGCAGAAGAAAGGTGGTAGAATACACAACAGGGGAAAGAGATGACACAAAAGGTAGACAAGAGACAAAAGAGGTAGTGCAAGAGGCAAAGGGGGCGTAACAAATGCAAGGGGCCATAAGAGACACCAAATGTCATGAGTGATGTAAGAAGGTCATAAGAAACACAAAAGGGACATATGAGATATAAAAAGTGATGCAAAATGGGGGTAAACAATGCAAAAGGGGCTTAAGAGGCACAAGCAGGGCATAAGAGCCTTAAAGGAAGTTTGAGAAAGAGACACATAAGGGGGTTAAGAACATAAAAAATGTTAAGAGGGAAAAAAAGGGCAGAAGGAGTAAGATATGCAATTGGGTGTAAGAAAGTCAAGAAGGCATTAGAAGGAGAGGAGAAAGAGACACAAAGGGGGGTTAAGATGCAAAGTGGGGGTAAGAACACAAAAAGTGTTAAAATAAACGAAAGGTGAAAGAGACAGAAGAAGGAGTAAGAGACAAAAGGTGGTGTAAGACAATTCAAGGGAGATGACATACAATTACACCCCAGGTACCAAGTAATCTGCCCGGGAGGTATGGCTATCATAGTGCTTTCTATCAGAAATATTCTGTAATTCGGCCTATTACAACTGTCAGCACCAGACCCTGATTTGCTCTTAATCTAACACAAGTTATTAACCGGCTAATTATGGAATTTCAACTCTCACAACACTCTTATGCATTTTGGGATCACGTACAGCTTGCACAGAAATTTATGAGCTAAAGTCAGAAAGGATGGGCATAAAACATACCACATACTGCAATACAATAACCAGCAATAAGGAGGTTTTAAATGGGGATGATGGAACAGAAGAGTCAGGGTTCATATACAGATTATGTAGGTTTTTTTTTAATTACATACAATGAAGCATTCAAAAATACAGCTAATTAAGTCGAAAGCTGTAAAATGAATACAAGTTGTGTTGGACACAGTTAAGCACATTTAGGTGAGGGTTGTATAATCTCTCTAATGCTGTATCATTATAAAGTTGTTCATTGCAGACTAGAGTGCCTGCTTCTGCTGAATGAGATACATGCATGTTTCTTTGTGTTAGAGATCTGTGAATCCTGAATTGTTCAATGATCTGATTGCCTCATCTTCTACCTCTGTACCTGTGTGTGCCATTACGTTGCCACAAACATTGTTAAAAAAAAATATTTCAATAAACACTAAAGGCTGCAGTAACACTCCCCTTGATATGACTGAGAGAACCCATGCTGTTACACATATTCTATGGATATTTTATAAATAACGTTACACCACTTTTTTAGAACCCTAACCTCCTAGTAATTTAGGATTTCCAAGTTCCCAATCAATGCCCTCCCTTCAATCCCAACCTCCATCGAAAAATTAATCTATTCACTTATAAACCCATCCAAAATGTATTTTAAGCTTTTTTTTAAAAAAAAAGATTTAAAAAATGCAAAATAAAACTACTCTTGTGTCAAAGTCAAGCTTGAAGAGCCTCTATTATGATTCTACTTCTATTTTGTTGCTTTGGAAAAATACCAAAAACCTATGGTATCTAAAAGAAACTAAAGTAGGGGTAAAAACAGATTGCTTACAAAAAATCCTCCAGAAAAATAAAGCCCATGTGACAAAAAATAATAACATTAATCCTGAAAAATAAAGAGTGTTTAGCCAGAAAGGACCTTTATATGCTCCTACTGGCTTGAAGAACCTTCAGTACACTGTGATTGGGTGGCTTACAGAGGCAATCAATCACAGGGCATCCTCAGGAAAGGCTCATTCATTCAAGGCTTGCCTGGTGATCTCAGGGTTAATGCTGGGGACCCCACAAACCCAAATCAGCTTTGATTTTTTTTTCAGAACCACAGAATAGAGCAGCGAAATGTATTGCCTTCAGATCTGACACTTGTGCCTACGGTGTGATTATTGTATGGCTAGTAGAACCTTATGTATGGTCATAAAACAAGTAGGAATTATGCCAGAATTATTATAATATTTTTTTTACATTCCAAAATTGACAATGACCTCTACTAAATAGCTAATGATATAGTTACATGATCATCTCTGTGTTTTATGCAGAGGTTTTCGTTCAGGTTGGAATTAACTTTTTTTTTTATACAAATTTTCTGTTCCAGATTGCCATTTTGCATATTGTATGTAGAAGCATATCATTGTGTTCTTCTATTCTATGAATCACTGGAACAAGGGTTTTTACATGTTAGTAAAGTGGGCATTGATTTAACTTTTCGGGAATGGCAGGAAAAAAAAAACCACAAGAGACTTTGGTGAATCTTTTAAAATGACCCTTACATGTGAACAGAATGAAAGCAATTGACTGAAAATGGGAGTTAGTTCAACAGTTAAACTATATGAGGTACAATTGTATATAAACGTGTTAGTGCTAATGTAGCATTATTAACTGATTTGCCTCATTATCCCTGCAAAAATATTTCTATCTGGTCAACACCTTTACACCTCATGAGAAGAAAAATATGTTTTGGAATATCAGACTCAGAATTCCAAATAGGTCAAAAACACATGTTCGCTAGTGAGGTGGTCGCATCAGGCCCATGCGAAAAATCCATTTGTCATCGTTGGAGTGGTCCACGGTCATATTTCATTGCCCTTCGCGTCCCCACTAAAAGAACTTCAGAAGAAATCCATAGTTATATAGGCATGTAGCTCTCACCACTCACCCCCTGAGTATCTTGAAATAATAAACTAGTAATTGAAAGTTCAGTTTAGTGCTGCTGTTTTCACAGACACAGGGCTTGCTGAATGATTTCCACAGCAGGCACAGCACCGAGGCGATGAAAGAACCTATTACTCTGCTTAGTCTGTAGCAGGCTGGAGTGTGAAGACAGGATCTCTTCAAACAAATATTAGCTACAAAAAATGAGTTTCTGTATTTGCGGGAAAGTTCCTGTTTAATCTATGGTATAAACATAATGGCTTAGGATCTTAATTTTAGGTTTAAATTTATGTGATCAGCACTGGGGCTTAAAATTCCTAAGAACATGATGAAGGCAGATTATAAAATTCTGCAGAGCTGATGAACATCTGGTAATCACACTTAACTTTCAAATCAGGGGTTCATCCACAAACCGGTGAACAAACTTTTAACTATGTAGACTAATATATTAGGGTTATATCTCCTCTCAAATCATTTTTATTTCCCAATGTTGCTGTGGTCTCCTAAAGGCACCTCAGCTGCCTGTTTAGTAATATACATAGGCGTGCGCAGCCTATTGCATTAGGGTGTGCACCCTAAAGCACAAGCACACGCAGCGTGTATATATATATATATATATATATATATATATATATATATATATATATGTATATGTATGTATGTATATGTGTATATATATATATACACATATATACACACACAGACACAAAGCTGTGTGTGTGTGCTGTGTGAGGGTGCTGTTAGTGTGATGTGTGTGTGAGGGTGCTGGTAGTGTACTATGTGGGTGTTTGTGTGTGCGTGCTTGTGAGGGTGCTGTGAATGTACTGTGTGTCAGGGTGCTGTTTGTGTGTGTGTGTGCACTTGTGAGGGTGCTGTAAATGTACTGTGTGTGTGGGTGCTGTATGTGTGTTGGTGCTGTGTATGTGTGTTGGTGCTGTGTGGGTGATGTGTATGTGTGTGGGTGCTGTGTATGTCTGTGGGTGCTGTATGTGTGTGTGTGCGCTGTATGTGTGTGTGTGCTGTATGTGTGTGGGTGCTGTATGTCTGTGGGTGCTGTGTATGTCTGTGGGTGCTGTGTATGTCTGTGGGTGCTGTGTATGTCTGTGGGTGCTGTGTATGTCTGTGGGTGCTGTGTATGTCTGTGGGTGCTGTGTATGTCTGTGGGTGCTGTGTATGTGTGTGGGTGCTGTATGTGTGTGGGTGCTGTGTATGTCTGTGGGTGCTGTGTATGTGTGTGGGTGCTGTGTGTGTGTTGGTGCTGTGTATATGTGTGTGTGGGTGATTGTGGGGGGTGGAGGTACATTACTTAATATCCCCCCTCCCTTCTTACTTTATGTAGGGAGGGGGGATCTTTCCTTGCTGCTTTCCCTGGTGGTCCAGTGGAGGTGGGGGCAGATCAGTTATCCCCCCTCCCTTCTTACCTTATGCCTGGGAGGGGGGATCCTGCTGCCGCCATCCATTCCTGGTGGTCCAGTGGAGAGTGAACTCTAGCCCCGCAGGGCTAGAGTTCACTCACGCGAGATCTGAGCGTTGCCGCGGCAACGCTCAGATCTCGCGAGAGGAACCCGGCGGAGCTGCTGGCAATAGCTCCCCGGGTCCTCTCCTGCCTCCCTCCATGCCTGTGAGCCGGTGAGGGGAGGCTGAGAGCAGAGCCGGCGCTCGGATAGCGCCGGCTCTGCATGAGCCGGCAGGGGAGATCCTGAGATCTCCCCTGCCGGTCTCAATACATAGCGCGTGCCGCGGGGATTAGGGTGTGCCCAGGCACACCCGGCACACCCCGTGCGCACGCCTATGGTAATATACCACAGTATATGGGTCTTTAGCCAGATGAAAGACATTGACAAGCTCATTGAAGTGGTCTTGGTGCAGTGTCCCAGGTCCCTTAACCCTGTAATATTTAAGAAATTGAAATAGTTACCTTTCAGGGTTAACAACACCTCTAGTGATTGCCTACCAGACAGCCACTAGAAGTCCTTCCGGGCTGTTAGGAGACTTTTGGTCGCCGAACTGATGCTTAACGTCCTCACGTGCTGCATGAGGACATCCAGCGGCACCCGAAACCCTGTAGGAAAGCATTGTATAATGCTTTCCTATTGGAAAAGCCTAATGCCAGTGCAGCCATTGCCGCACATGAACATTAAGTCTACCACGCCGGCTGAGCAGCGATGATAGACCTGTGCTTGACTGAGGTAAATGACAGAAGGGGTGTTTAAACCCTGCTGCACCACGGGGAGGAGGGTGATGGAGGGGGAAGCTATAGTGCCAGGATAATAAGTTTGTACAAATAATGGTATAAATAGATGATATCTTCATATTGTGTAATGGTACAGACCTACCAAACCATGTGATGCCCTCATGTGATACACGGTTTTCACACTGCCTCCCAATTACCCTTCAGACTAGCTCTGTTACCCTGTATCTGGAGGATTGCCAAAAAGTGCAGCATAAGGACATTAATGTCCAACCTTGCTTTGCACTTGTGATGAAGGGTTGGTTTAAGAAACCACTCCTAGCCTGGTCCGCATCCCCAACGCTTAAAAAAAATAAAGAAAGAAAATGCTAAAACCTAGATTGATGCCAGCACTGAGACTAAGCTCTCCCTCAGCCCAATCTTCCTCCACTGACATTTCTCCCCCACACCAAAGGAGAAACGAGGAGAGGACAGGGATGGGGCCATGCTGCCATTACTTGTCTGGCACCAGAATGCTATGCGTGCTGACTTCAGATGCCAATTTTGCACAGAATTGACATTAGCCAGCCCAGTAGTCTTATCCCAGGCTTATTAATGATTCCTGAATGACACTGCCGATTCTGCCGAAGGTGGAGTTACATCTTGGGCAGCAGAAGGGTTATTCTCTGTATGTGCAGCATTTCATTGCGAAAAGTTGCCCATATAGATTTTTGCACCATGACCTTTTGAAATCAATTAAGTGGTCAAGGTGCTCTGAGTAACCCTTTAAATTTATACATGATAAGGTATGGTATACTAAGGTATCCTATCATCCTTGTTTGCATGCATTCACGGATCACACGTCATCTTTCTCGATGGGCAGATTATTTGTGTCACTAAGTTCATCATGAATGAGAAAATAGTGCAGCGCACTCAGACTACAAAAATACAAAAAACAAAGAAGGCTACTAAAATGCCTAACTAAGTATAAATATGGGGATTTGGTTCCACCATATGGCCATATGTTGTTAAGCCCACCACTACTTTCAAAGTACCCCATTATCGGTGGGTCCTACACTACAATGTGGGAGACAAATAAATAGTAATAGTGTCATAAATAAAATAGTGTTAAATACTAGTAAGAGCATAGTGAGTATACAAACAAAAGTGATGAAAGCAATTAAAAGCAGTGTTAAAACTAAATAATTAATGTGTTAGTGCTGAAAATGAGTATACTCACTAATGCAGATGACTGTGTTCACTGGAAAAAATAATAAAAGTGACTTGACTAATGACAAACTCCTCCTTAATATACACACCTGTGGCCACCTCTAAAGGAGACTCTGAAGCTGGGGGGGCCTGGGCGGGGTGCTTAACCCCTAAGGAATCTGGTCTGGACTCCAGCTTCCCCCCCAGCGGCCCCCCCAGCTTCAGAGTCTCCTTTAGAGGTGGCCACAGGTGTGTATATTAAGGAGGAGTTTGTCATTAGTCAAGTCACTTTTATTATTTTTTCCAGTGAACACAGTCATCTGCATTAGTGAGTATACTCATTTTCAGCACTAACACATTAATTATTTAGTTTTAACACTGCTTTTAATTGCTTTCATCACTTTTGTTTGTATACTCACTATGCTCTTACTAGTATTTAACACTATTTTATTTATGACACTATTACTATTTATTTGTCTCCCACATTGTAGTGTAGGACCCACCGATAATGGGGTACTTTGAAAGTAGTGGTGGGCTTAACAACATATGGCCATATGGTGGAACCAAATCCCCATATTTATACTTAGTTAGGCATTTTAGTAGCCTTCTTTGTTTTTTGTATTTTTGTAGTCTGAGTGCGCTGCACTATTTTCTCATTCATGAAATTTTGGTCACAGCGGCAGCACCTTTCATGCAAAATTCAGGTCTCGGGAGTGCCCCCTATCCCTTCTCTGTTTATACTAAGTTCATCATGGGCACCCCTATGAACACAGAGGAAGCAAAACACATGGTACATTCAAGGGAAACCCTAAAAGGCTCCCTCTCATCTTCTCTCAGGTTCTGCTTATCACCCACACATGTATAACAAAGAAAGGCAGACAGTGAGATGATAAGTTTATTGTGGAAAACTACCATTTAAGTGATGTTTCAGCTTCAACAGACTTAATCATGCATAATTAAGGGGGTTAAAGCTTAAACGCTGCATTAGTGTATTTTTTTTCCACAATAAACCTATCCCCTAATGGCATATCATGTTGCCTGCCTATCTTTGTTTGTTACATCCACAGACAAAATGTCTCAAAGAAATCAAGGCGTTTGGTGGACTAGCTCACACCATACAGTTTAGAAAAGGAAGGAAAACTAGGAAGGAAAACTACGACCAGAATGTACAAAATCATGTCTGTATGTGGGTATAATGTACACTTACAGTAAAGTACAGTTACTGCGTGCTGTGAACACCCCCGCTCCCATGTTTGCTGGAATGCAGCCATAAAGTTTGATCTCTAAAAGTTTCTGTGGAAAACGAGAAAATGGAAGGATGCTTACATTTTTAAGCCTTCTGCAGAAACATAGAGACATATTGAACCCTTGATAGACAAATTTGCACTGGAGAAACAGGAACGATCTGCAACCTATTTAGTTAAAGGATTACTGTCACCTAAAAAAATATGGAACATTTGCTTTTTGCTTGTTTTTTTTTTAAGTTAGGCCTAAGGACTCATAAAGTCTAGAACCGCTTCTGCAGAAGGAGCCTCAGAAGAAAAAGAAGACTGTGTCAAATGAAGGAGAAGAAAATGAGATTGGAGCACTTCATTCTGGACAGCACATCATAAGGCTTTGGTACCTGGGCCTGGCAGGGAAACTTTGGACCTTCTCATCTCCCCAGGTAAAAACAAAATATCAGTGTTAATGTGGTCACTTTAATTTACTGAGTGTCAGGAAACACAAAGGGCCAATGGGTAGGGGTGCCCCTGATTGGCTAGAGGGTCAGCTGGCACTCTAAGCCAATCAGTAGCTCCCCATTCATGAAAACGTAAAAATGTTTATGAATCGGGAACTAGCGATTGGCTTAGAGCGTCAGCTGACCATTCTAGCCAATCAGCTGCACCCATGCCTGACGTCAATCTGCACTTCCTGACACTCCGTTTAAGAAGCTGAATACCACTGAGCGACCTGGAGATCTGGAGCTGGAGGAAGCCTTTGGGGGTAAACCATTTGAGAGTGGTTTCAACCCTTAAAGGAAAGAGAGCGCCCAGGGGCCTCCTTGCATCATAGCATTTTCATTTAGTTGTTATGGTGACCAGAATGTTCCTTTAATTTGATTAAAGGAACACTATAGTGTCTGGAATAAAAACATATATTCCTGACATCATAGTTGTAAAAAAGCTATTCACCCTGGCTTTATGTGAAAATGACTATGCTCCTTCCCTTTCGTGACACTGTCAAAAAGGGGCCAAGCATGGATGTTATTACAATTATGCTCCCCCCTGGAAAAATTCCTGTGGACGCCCATGCTCTCAACCAACTGTTTATTCGGATGTAATTACCTGAAACCCCAATCTCCCCCAGTGACGCCTCCCCTAATGCACTATCTTTAAAGGCCAGTGTCTTGCACACACCAACCTTACTGTTTACTCAGTTGGATTACACCGGAGAGCACATTGGCGATGAGCGATGGCATCATCACCCTGTGCTCTCCACAGAACATACCATTCAACTATTGGTTTAGACGACCAACCAAACGAAGGTGGATAAACATGGCAAAAAAAAAAATATATAGGAACTGCACAAGTACCCCCTACATTTTGGGCATTTTGCATGAAAATTAATATTGACAAGCTTTAAAAAATAGTCCTTTCAATACATATTGAAAGCATATTCTTGGCCAAAAGGGATTTTTAGGACAGTTAACAAAAGTATACATTCAAGGATATTTACTAAAGTGAGAATTGTAAGATATTCAATGTTTATTTGAAATGCAAGGAAACTAAGAGTAGCTAAAGTAGCTGAGCTGGAAATAGAGCAACTTTTGCCTTAATAGGACATGTATCACTTGATAACTTTTTTTATAAAACACTTTTAAGCAAATATACAAACTACAATAAAGCAAAGAATACTTTGAAAAGTATGTAATAAGTAGTACATGTGTTTGCATGTTTCTCATTGTGTGTCTGTGTATATGCCTGGGATTGTGTGTCTGGCAGTAAGCATCATTGTGCATTTGTGAGTGTTTACCTGTGTATATGATATCTGTGAAAGTTTCTGGAGTGCATATCCGTGTCTGTGTATCTCTGTATTTTTGGGCATGTGTATATTTGTTTTTGGGAGCATATGTGTGTGGTGGAGCTGCATGTTGTCTTGACGTGTGCTTTGTGTTTATGGTGAAGCTTTGTTTGTGTGTGTGTGTGTGAAGGGTGAGGCTTACTGTGTTTGTGTGTGTGGGGTGGTTGTGACAAGGTGACTGTGAGTGTGACAGGCTGACTGTATGTGAGGGTGAGTGTTACAAGGTTGCTGTGTGTGAGTTTGACAGGTTTGTTGTGTGGGATGTGTGTTACAGAGTGAATGTGACAGGGTAATTGTAAGTGTAATAGGCTGATTGTGGGAGGGTGATTGTGACTGGTTGACTGTGTGTGAAGGGTGAGTGTGACATGGTGACATGTGTGTGGGGTAAGTGTAACATGGGCTGATTGTGGCAGGATGAGTTGGGTGGTCTAGTGTGCTCTCAGACTGCTGACATAATGGGTTTATTCCATAAATCATATTGTTCGTGCAAATAGAGATGCCATACGTATACCTAAGTGATGGCTCATATTAATGGATGGGCTGACCAGTAAATACATTATTATTATTGCCATTTATATAGCGCCAACAGATTCCGTAGCGCTTTACAATATTTTGAGAGGGGGGGATGTAACAATAAATAAGACAATTACAAGAAAACTTACAGGAATAATAGGTTGAAGAGGACCCTGCTCAAATGAGCTTACAGTCTATAGGAGGTGGGGTATTAGAAACATTAGGATAGGAAATATCAAGTAGGAGTGAAGCAGAGCTGGAGGAGAGAGCAAAGCACTATCCCATAGGAGAGCAAGAGACAGGTATGTAAGGGAGAGATTACTCTGGGAGGCCATACGCTTTCCTGAAGAGATGGGATTTAAGGCCCTTCTTAAATGATTGAAGACTAGGGGAGAGTCTGATGGCAGTAGGCAAGTTATTCCATAGGGGAGGAGCCGCCCGTGAGAGGTCCTGCAAGCGTGAGTTGGCCGTACGGGTGCGAGCAGCGGTCAGGAGGTGGTCGCGGGCAGAGCGGAGGGTACGAGGAGGGGCATACCTCTGGATCAGTGAAGAGATATAAGAGGGGCTGGAATTGTTCAGTGCTTTAAATGTATGGGTTAGCACAGGGCCGGACTGGGGTTACAAAGCAGCCTTGGAAAAAAATGTGTGCCAGCCCCATAAGTCATTGTGACATGTAGTGTGAGTGTATTGTGTGTGTGTATGTGTATGTGTATGTGTATGGATATACATATATATATATATATATATATATTTAAATAAATATATGTGTGTATATATATATATATATATATATATAGATTGATAGATAGATATTATTGGTATGTTTATTTTTCTAATTCAAAACATTGGTTCTGTCAGTGTAAAAAAATGTAATTATACAGTAAGCATACTCACATGCAGACAGACAATCTCACTGACATAAGCACACAGACTCATTGATACACAGCTTCACAGACCGACAATCTCATTGATACATATAAGCTCATTGACATAAAAACACAAGCTCACTGATACACATTTATAGGCTCACTGACAGACAATCTCACTGACACACACAGACAAGGTTGCTGGTACACATACACACACTTAGTACAAACTCTGACACTCACACGGTTACTACAGACAAACTCATTGGTATACAAACACAAACTTACTACAGACAAGCCTACTGTCACACACACACAAATGCTCACTACAGACATGCTCACTACAGAAAAGCTCGCTGTCACACATGCTCACTGCAGAAATGCTCTCTGACACACACATGCTCACTACAGACAAGCTCACTGACATACATACACATGCTTATTATAGACAAGCTCACTGACACACATGCTCACTACAGAAAAGCTCACTAACACACATATACATGCTCACTGACACACACATACATGCTCACTACAGAAACGCTCACTGACACACATGTTCACTACAGACAAACTCACTGACACACACACATGCTCACTACAGAAAAACTCACAGACACACACAAGCTTACTTACAGACAAGCTCACTGTAGTGGGGGGGTTAGGGCCAGTAGTGCGGTGTGTCTGGGTCTGTAGTAGGGGGGTCATGACCTGTAGTGTGGGTTTAAAGGCTGAAATTGGGGGCAGGGGGATCAATAGGAAGGGTGAGGGGAAAGGGGGGGGGGAATCAGGACCTGTGGTGAAAGGTGAGGGGTAGTAAGGGGGTCAGGACCTGTGATGAGGGTCAGGACCTGTAGTGCAGGGGTCAGGACTTGTAGTGGGGGATCATAGGCAATAAAAGGGGATTAGGGGCTGTAGTGGGTGTGTAGTGGCAATAGTGATGGGTAAGGGGCTGTAGTGGGTGCTAAGTGGCAATAGTGTGGGCTTAGGAGCAGGTGAGAGAGCCCTGGACTGTGGCTCTGCCTAAAACTGAACATAGCCTGGTTCACTAAACAGTGAACTGGGCTATGTGAAACTGAGAGCTGCTGTGGTACTATCTGTGAGTATTTATCCCCCACACCTGTCTTTGTCACCACTTACTTTCTCACTACAACTACACTACACCCCCCCCCCCGCCTCCCCCCCAAGAGGTACCTCTGCCTCCATTAATCATTTATTAATCTCTTCCTTCTCATGCCCCCACTTTTATTTGTTTTAACTTACCTATTACTTGAGTCTCTTCTCTCCACCAGCCCCGGAGCAGCATGCCTCTGCATTAATCCTGGCCACAGGGTTTCCTCCTGCGAGCAGCTCCTCCTAGTGCTGGGAGCACACAGCATGCTGAAGAAGGAGGAGGGGATGTCACTCCCTGTCTCCTCCTCGTAATAATGGCGGCCGCAGGGGAAGCTCTTCTGGCGGCCGCTGGGGGAGCAGGCTGTTCTGTCTCTGCTCCCCCTCCCTCGCGCACTAGAAAGAGACCGGGGCCGGAATATGACGTCATATTCCGGCACCGGTCTCATTAAGCTGCGCGCGAGGGAGGGGGAGCAGAGAAAGAACAGCCTGCTCCCCCAGCGGCCGCCAGAAGAGCTTCCCCTGTGGCCGCCATTAAACTTCTCCCTGCGGCCGCAGGTCACCCCGGCCCCAGGTGCCGACGGCCCACCGGGAAATTTCCCGGTATCCCGGTGGGCCAGTCCGGCCCTGGGTTAGCACTTTGAATTGACTCCTATAGGATACAGGGAGCCAATGTAAGGACTGGCAGAGGGGCGAGGTGTGAGAGGACCGACTGGATAGGAAAATCAGTCTAGCTGCAGCATTCATTACAGACTGTAGCGGGGCAGTACGGCTTTTGGGGAGACCAATCAGGAGAGGGTTACAGTAATCCATGCGGGAAATTACTAGAGCATGGACAAGCTCCTTGGTAGCATCTTGCGTAAGAAAGGGGCGGATGCGGGCTATGTTTTTGAGTTGGAACCTACAGGACTTGGCAACAAACTGGATGTGAGACTCAAAGGTGAGACCAGAGTCAAGTATGACGCCAAGACAGCGCGCTTGTAGGGATGGACTTATGTGGATATCACTGACTTGAAGGGAGAGTGAGAGAGGAGGATCAGTATTAGGAGGAGGAAAGACAAGGAGTTCAGTTTTAGAGAGGTTAAGTTTGAGAAAGCGTGACGACATCCAGTCAGAGATGGAAGAGAGGCAAGCAGTGACACGTTACATAAAATTAGAGCCCCTGTTTAGTTTCACATATATATTTTAAACAAAATGCTATGTCTTCAAATTGGCAATATAACTGATTGCTGGTTTTAATAAAGACTTTCTTTACTAAAAACACAGTAGTAACAAGTCCATTTTTAAAGTTGCATTTATTATTTTATATATTCCACTTTGGCTTAGCTGTAATTATTAGCAAAAAAGACCTAATTTGCCATGTATAGCAGACTGCCGTGGCACTCAGAAACAATTTCACTGAAAAGAAATGTATTTGACACCTGGCAGCTGGAATTTACACCCCTTTGTTCTTGCATTAAGTTGTTAAGTAACTCAGCCACATGACTGCAAAGCACTGGGGTACCAAACGCCATAAGCCTAACATCTGACTACTCACTGAGCATATTGGTGTAATCAAGTGGAAGAGCTAATTTTAGGACAGGAAATCACTATAAAATGCTTTAGGAAACAATCTTTCAGCAGATTACATGAATAATAAGATAACATAATGCATATGCTGTAACTGTTCTAGCTAGCACTGTTTTTCTAACAGATTAGAGCTATTACAGAAAATTGGTTAAATGCATCCATTCTTGTTACAGTCAAGCAGGTCAACGTCGCAGAAAAATATCGGAAAATGTGTAAGAAGGACATTTTACAGAGGTTAAACAAAAGTAATAGGATTTAAACAAAAAGATGGATATCACAAATTGTGGGTGTTTCGCAAGCTGATCAGCCATTGCTTTTGTCTAATCTACACAGATTCTTTCCATTTCAATGTTATATAATCCCAGATGAGAGTCGGGAGCAAGTAGGCTTTCTAGGTGTGTAGCGCCCCAGCCACTGCTTGTTCATGGAAGCATGGAGATTAGTACTTTACATTTACGTTCTCGCAGAACTTTCTACCTTTGTGTTGGCATTTATATTGGCAAAACCTAATGGACATTGTAGTAAAGATGGGGACAAATCTTCGCATACTTCTGGTTCACATTTTTTTACCACTAATCCTCTACAATAGAGAAGTGTGACTGCAGTAGGCCAATAGAGAGCAGTGAGTGAGCATCAGAACAGAGATCTGTACCACCAGAGAAAATTATGTCACTGCTCTCTTAAACTAGAGCTGATTCTAAACTCAAGTCAACTCCACTTACATGAAAGTTCATATTGAAAAGAGATCATTGTGACCAGGCTTTGCTAAGTGTATAATTAGATACATGTAAACATTGGCAAACTGTCACACTGTAAAGCCATTCTTTTAGTTTCCCTTGTACTACCTGTGTTTGGTCCCAGGGCACACAACTATTACACTATATTTTATTTGACTGACTTCACTGAGCTGCACAAAGGGGTCCTTACCACCAGGTTATCATTGAAGGAGAAGGAGGCCGGAATACCCTGTCCCTCATCTGATGATTGCAGCTCCAGCATATTAGATGCAGCTTGCCACAAGTATAAGTCTTTACTGATGTTACTGTTTTTCCATACCAGGCTTTGACTCGCCATTGGGCAACCTGGGCAAATGCCTGGTGGGCCATGATGGCAATTGGCCAAGGACAACAGGAGAAATCAAAGGATCTCCAGAGCCAGCCAATGCAGAGCAGCAATGGCTTAAAGGGAACTCTCTGTCCTTTCATGAGCCAGCAGGAGGATCAAAAATCTCGCTTACCTGCTTAACAAACTCTATGTGGGTGGAGTTGGGAGCTATTTAGCCTCTGTTCTGCACCTCTGATGGGTGCAGATCATGCACATTTCTCTTGCTAGCTCTAGCACTCACAGTTAATGAGTGACAAAATGAATAAATTAAAAGTGTCAAAATGCTCTTAGTTAAATATATTGTGAGGGATCTACTTATTTTTTTCTAAACTTTTGTGTAGCAGCTTTGGATTTAAAGACTGCTATAACATTTATAGTCTCAGCAGACCTTTTAAAATGTTTAAAACGGTCATTCACTACTTTTAATATTTGTTCCATAACTTACAAAAATAATACAAATCCTACATTTAGCCATTAGGACAAAAACATATTAAATTTTTTTAGTTGCACAAGTTGTATACTTTTTTGTTTCCCCATTTTTTTTTATATTCATATGCAATATTGTACACTGCATACAATAGTGTATCAGAAGAAAATCCTACCTGTGAAGTAATATAAATGGGACAATTACAATGGAACAAATACAAAGCATGAAAACCCTGAACCTCGGAAAAGCCACTAAGGGGTTCAAACAGCTATGATTTTTTTTTTTTTCTTCAAAATGCACAATTGCTTTCCAGGTAGGTAGGTAGGTAGGTAGTCTCAGAATTGGCAGTGCTACTTTAATAAACATTCAGTATACTGAACGGTAGTTTAAAGATAGCCAGTATGATAGTGTTTAGCCAGTCTTTAGTCTGAGATAGAAATAGCTAATTAAGTAAAAGTTTAGGTTTCATTAAAAGTCGGAGATCGAGAGCATATCTTTTTATTTGCAGGATTAATTCACCAAAAATGTTTTTCAGCTGTATAATAATAATAATAACGGAATTACATTGCTTAGGCTGCCACCTATGGGGGATTTGTAGGCAGTGAAACCAATACTCGACGAAGCAAAATATTCTGATCAGTTTTAAAATGAATAAAATTTAACAAACATTTCTATTACTGACACTGACTGCCGTGACCTAAAAACAGCAGTGAATTAGGACATTGCAAGAACCCTCCACATGCGCCTGCTAATGCTAGCAGGTGTGTGTACCTACCAGTGCATCTCTCACTTCCTGGCTCATTAATTGGCACGAGGTATTATAAGAAAGGACACCGAGATACAGCAATCCACTTTCTGTAAAGTATGGGTGCTGAGAGAGAGCAGCAAAGTTACTCAATGTCATTCTGTCAGAGATGACTGCTTCTTGCAACATCACTAGGAACAGCACTCTGAGCCTCTTACTATCCTTGTAACACTCAACCACCTGTTCGGGTCTTCCCAGCAATTACCTTTAGAACAAAAACAGGTTTAGATTAGGTCAGAATAGAGGGAACTACTTCAATACTTTCAGACAGTGACACTTTACAAATATAACATCAATGTCAATATTGGATCCATCAAATGAGACACATGAAGCCCTGACAAATAATTGAAAGAGCTACCATAGTTAAAATCCTTGTTTCATGCTACAGCTTGAACCCTCCAACTCTTTTTAATTAAACTTTGTTTTTGGTTATAGTTAGCCTTACTGGCATTCCTTCCCCCTTTAAAAAAAACATTTTTTTAAAAACAATTAAGAAATGGGGAGCCGAGCTTGACTCACCACGAGAGCTGACGCATATGCTAGAGGGTCCCGCAAATTTGGCAAAATCCTGGCTCTTACCTCCGGTTTCACCACCCATCCAATGGAAAGACGCACTGCTACCATCTCACAGTGTTCCCCTGACCTGACAGATGTCATTCTTCCACACCCAAAAGGTGCAAAAAATGAAGCACAGGCCTTTGGCCTACCTCACACCTACCCTTGCCAGGCTTTAGTTGCTCTTAAGAGGATTCTCGACGGGAGTTAGCTGCCAAGTAGCCGAGGCTGCTCAACACAAGCAGCCAGAACCATCGGCATTGTTCCTAGAAGAAGCCAGCAGGTACCACCTCAGAAACTAGGGACATCAGTACCCTTTTACAGCGTCCACCACAGCATAGAATGGTGGCCACAGAAGGCCCATGGGCCTCCGACCTCCCTAGCTCCATGGAGCCAACTGACTCAACTTCTCATCCCACGCTCCTGGACAAGCTTCCAGTACCCTTAGCACATTGTGAGGGACTTGAACTGGCCACTAAACCAGACATCCAGACATTTCTCCAAGACTTCAAGAAAGTGTTGGAAACTGACATAGCAGTGGTGAAGGAGGATGTCAAGGCAGTCACTGAAAGGGTCAGAACCTCAGAAGAGGACATTATGGGTCTGCAGGGCAACTTGTCCAAAATACAGGATGTCATAAAGATGGTAGACTCCTCTCAACATCAATCATGGCTGCAATGGAGAACCATTACAAGTGGCACCATATCAGGATTCGAGGCATACCTCACTTGGTTCAGCCTGATGAATTACCGCACTACTTAAGGCGCCTGATGGCTACTATCTTTCCTCTGCACTAGCTAGGAAACTATACTTAAATGGAGCATACCTCTTACCAAAGCCCATGACAGCACCTCACACTGCTGTTTAAATAGCTGTGTGTGTGTGTGTGTGTGTGTGTGTGTCAGTTGTGATGTGTGGATAGCTGCATGTGATGTCTGTGGGTAGCTGTGACTAGTGTGTTGAAGTGAGTGATGTGTGTTGCTGCCTGTTGGTAGATGTAACTGAGGTGTGCAGTTATTTGTGGGTAGCTGTCTGAGCTAGACTGGGGGAAACAAATTTCCACAGATTTACAGTTCACCTTCAGATTTTGGAAACATAACATTTACTCACAGATTTAAAAAAATTATATTAATTAGACCTCGCTAACTTACACAAGTACATACATACTGCAACCAGTTAAAGACGAGGCATACATTTGCCGATGCACACATACACACACACGCAGATACATAATTCACATTACTATAGATACACAAGAATACAATACATAAGGACGCAGACACTAACAGATACATTAATGTAAACAGCCTCACACTCATGGATATCTATATTAAATACATACGTACACTTGCGGAAACATAAATATGCAGACCCACTCACAGATAAACAAATACACTCACAGATACACATAGACAGATATAGACACGCAACAATAAAAAAATGAAAAAGACTGTGGGGGTCAATATGGCCCGCATAATGCTATAAGGGATCATATTATTACATCGGTCAAAAGAAAAACAGTGATTCTTTCCAAAAATTTTACTGCATGCTAACAGATTGAAAAAGTTTAAACGACTAGAGTGAGAATCCATTTTGCCTTGAGGACTTAATCAGTTCTGATATCAGATGCAGAAGTGTGCTCTAATCTTACTGTTTGGCATCTTGTTAAAATAACATTATAGCATTCGGAATACAAACCTGTATCCCTAATGTTATAGTTGGGGCAGGGGGTTACTATAAGGGCTAGAGCCCCAAGTCTTGGGCAGTAAAGCCATGGGTCTTGTTACAAATCGTTATTTGTCACTGGCCTTTTAAATAGAACATTGCCCTGCTTCCCTGGATTGTGGAGAAGCCTAATGGCCAGCCTCCTTCCTCGTGACTATGGCCCTGGAATATATTACCTTTTAAGACTAACCTTCAGGCACAAAGGATTCTGGTATGCTGTTCTGGACCCTTTAACTGTTTGGTACTTCCATACTGAACTTCGGATACAATCGAAGTACCGAAGTCGCCGAAGTAGTCGAAGTGGCCGCCATTACATTCGAACACGTGGCAGCGGCCATTTGAAAACAGTCGAACACGGTCCGCGGTGACCTGTACCTTCCCGTATCCTTCGACACCACAGCCAGAGACTAAGTCCCGTTCGAACGTCCGAACACCCGTTCGAATGGGACTTCATCATCTTTTTATGGGAAACCGATTGTCCTCGACTAGCGACCCCCGAGGAGGTTTTAACCGCGGTTTACTTCGGCACTTCGACAGATGTCGAAGTGTGTTCGACTATTCGAACACCGTCTTCGGATGGGACTTTACTGGTTTTCAGGGCAGAGATAGACCGACCACACAGCCTGAATCTGTGGAACTGTTTGTGGGCATGCAAACAGGCGTGCGGTCGGTCCAAAGAGACTTTTTAATATCTCTGGAACCACTGGACAGATTCTCACGAATTTTGAGTATGTTGTTCCCCAATTTATGTTGTTCATAAAAATTTAAGTTTTATTAATGTATCATGTAAAATGGGAAAGTTATAGAAATGTATAAAAATGTGTAAGTTTTAGCTTGGAGATAATTGAGTAGATACAGTAGGAAACTCAATTATCTCCCAAGCTGAGGGGAGGGAACCTGTGGGCTGTACTTTGCTGTTATTGGTGATTTTATGCCTCCCCCTGGGAGTGTCCTGTTTGCCTGTACCTCAATAAAAGCCAGGCTGGGTGTTCCAGCATCTCAGACCTATTCTGACCCTCTAACTTGCAGCCTTGACTCATGTTTGTAGGGGACAGCTATAATCACTACAGGGATTGCTATGCTCTTCATACTCCCTTAGCTACTGAGCTCTTGTAAGAGCTCTTGTTCCTGATCCTGCTTCGCTCTACAGAAGGAAGAGGTTCGCCTATTGGAACCTGGAGCCTGGTCATAGGTCCAGGGCGCAGAGCAGACGGCGAGATACCAGCCCAGCAGCGGTGGTTCGTGGAGTCTGCAGTGCTTATGGTGGCTACAGTGCTGATGGTCCTTTGGTGAGCGCTAGGAGCATCCTTTTCTACGGTCCAACTTCCAGCCAGCCTGGAGGCAACCGTACTCCAGCCAGCCTGGAGGCAACCGTCTCTTACCTGAGGCATTGCTATTATTATCCCAGGATCTTCATGGCAACCATGGACCATGTCCACAGTTTGAATAAGTGTCACCTTTTACAAGGCTGCATGGTTAGTAAAGCTGTGTGTGCAACCTCTGCTAAGGGTCAGTATGTGACTTCCGCCAAAGTTTATGTGAGTGCAGGAAGGGAGATTGGAGGAGAGGTGACTGCAGCAGGCAGAAGTAGACTTAAAAAACCAACAGACAGTGTGCATCCCTAGTGTGGATAGATGTTTGTGTTACCTCAAGGAATATATGCTAACACAGTGAATAAGGTGCACTTAAAAAAGTGTATCCTGCTATAGCTGTCTTATCTAACTGTATGAGTGTGTAACTACTGTTGCATATGTGTGAATGATTATATATCTCTTTATGTATCTAAGATTATGTGCCTGTCTGTATGTGTATGTGTGATAAGTGGTTTGAGGAGGAGCATTGAAGGCAACAAGAAAGTGTATTGGGGCCTGTGAGGAGTAATCAGGAGAATGTGAAGAACCTGAAATATGAGTAGAATAAAGGGTGGAGTTTGGGAGTCATACATGGAAGAGTTTGAGAGTGACCAGCGGATGGAGCTTGGGGAGGTGTACTCAAGTTTTGTTTTGGCTCAATCCTCAGGTATTTTCTAGCAATGCCCCTGGCTGTAGTGTTCACCTGGTCCCTCTCTGGACCTGGACTTCTGGCTCTGGCTGTGAGGGGGAGCCCTCCTTGATCAAGCAGTGAGATCAAGAGATCACCCTGCTAGGCCATGTGCCCCTCACCTGCTTGGGGGAGCTTTATGGTCTGCACCTATATCATATGCAAATTACGTTAAGTGCTCTCTCCCAATACCCTGACACTTGTCATTGACTCCAGCCGCAAACAATGTTCTGAGTCATTAACTGAACGCCAAAACTGCGAGAGAGCTCCAAAAGTGATCTGCATCTGATATTCCTGCAGACCTTACCATTCCACCAGGGGTCCTGATCCCCAGCTCACCCTCCACTGGACCAGCAGGGATAACAGCTCCCTTCTGACAACAGTTAAGCAGGAGGGCTAAAGAACAACTTCCCCACACACGCTCAGACTCTCCTACACTGCACACACACACACACACACATTAGACTACTCCACACACAAAATTCAGCCACCAAACACTCAACCAGCACACACAAGCACACTCAGCCTCACCCCAACATCTAGCTCTCGGCCTACTCCACACTTAAGATTCAACCACCAAACAGACACACAATTGGTCTACAATGGGGTGAGCTAGGAATATGTAAGATGGCTAGGGAGTGGATTGCACTAGTTGAGAAAGGAGACCAATTTCTGTATTGGGCAGATTGAGTTTATGAAAGTGAGCTGTCACCCAATTAGAAATTATAAAAAAAAAAAAAAAATATATATATATATATATATATATATATAGGGTAAGCTTAAATTAAAGTAGAGGACTGACCCAGTTTACCGCAGATCTACATTTAACTTACAAGCCCTTAATTTTTGTTAGGTGGTTCATAAGCCACAAACAAGGTTATTAATTTGATTACTGGATTTTAGGTAAATCTACCATAATAAGCTTGCTTTTTCTACTTCAATTTACTTGGAGACAGAAAACCTGCTACATTTTACATTGGATAGATCATTTAACTTATTTCACCCTAGTTTCCTTTCTTAAACATTTCACCTCTTAGGTATTTATTAACTGAACAGTGAAAGTAGGAATTTCATTAATAGCTTTCAAAATGTACGCGTGCTGTGTTAGTGTGGTAGGGATATCTCGGTTTAAAACAACACACAGTATAGTGAAAAAAATAAAACTCTGACGAATGTGACAGTCACTGAAAATAAAACTCTTTGAACTGTTGATAAAGGAGAAGCAGTCAATGTTGTTCTATGTGGAACATAAAAAGGTCCTTCCAGCTCGTTGCCAAGACAATAGAAGTGGCAGTTGGCTCGGTGACTGCCAATCAGTGAGCTCTGGCCAGGTCCTGGGGGATCGCGTGGGAACTGGCAGTGGCGCGAGGCTATAAGTGCTGCACACTGACAGTGAGCCAGTAGAGGGGTTACTGGGAGCGGCGCGGGCTGCAATCATTGTCCTGTTACAGCCACGATGTTATAAATGGCTGGAATTACCTCAGCATTGGTCAATTTATTATTTCAGACTATTGTATTGGTAATATCTGCATAGTGTAGTATGTTCTTCTGAGTGCAGACACAGTTATTCATCTTTATACAATGCAGGTAGTCGTCCTGACTACTCCTGGCACTATAACCACAGCCTTGAGCTGTAATGGTGATCAAGTTTGGAGTGCAATTACCCTTTTCTAAGTCCCTATTACCAACTAAACTGGATTAGAGGCCCAGCTACACAGTATATATATTCATGGGCAGAATTCTCAATCACCAATCAAAACAAGCATACTTGTCCATTGTGCGTTTCTTTCATTCATGATTTTGAAAGGTCATCAAATCTGCAGAAATTCTGATGAATTGCAGCTTGTAATTATCAGAATATTAATGCATTAGAAACATAATTTACAATAAATATAATTGAAAGTATGATTATTTGTTTATTTTAAAATTTAAAGGTTTTTTTTATATATATACATAGATTTTCTTGAATACATTGTGATAATATAGGCTTGTTTATTAAACAGCTTGACGCTTAAGATATCCTCTTCTCTTTTTTCTTGCACATTTTATTTTTGTATTAGCAGATATTGTCTACTATGTATTTTGATTTTAAAAAGTGAATACATAGTGTAAACAGATTTCATTAGCATTCAATCTAGGTCTGGACAAATCCAAAGGCCTTCAAGAAGAACAATAATGATGTATCCCTCTTCCGTGACATCCTCTTTGTCTCGACTTGTCCAGAAGTGATCCGATACTATCTCTTCATAACACTTAATGCCTTTCAATCTGCAAGATTAAAAACATATATGAAACGTAAAACTCTGGTAAGCCTTCAACAGGAGAAGCTAATCTTTGTTGGAGGCTAAAATCTGAAAAGGTCTTAGCAAAACTGAATTCTAATTGCATTAATTTATTCTCTCCTAATCTCAAGTGAGTAACAGTTATCTTGTTTATTTTTAACATACGGTGAGATTTTCCATTAACATTTCAGATAAGAGTCTTCAGTGGAATTTGATCTTTGTAAGCTGCAGCACTTTCATTATCTTTGCAAATGTAAATAAAACCTTTACATGCAAAGTGCAAAACATATTTTGATAATTAGCCAAACAAAAAGCATAACCTATAAGTCAATGTATCTAATGGTGATGAAGCTTTTCATAAAACACACATCTGTAAAAAAATAAATAAAAAAAATGTTTGGATATCGTCTATTAAATGTATCTTCTTCTTGGCCACCTTTTGTCCTTCCCAGAAGAACCTTGGCTCATCCTCGGTTGTCTTGCCAGACAACAGGAAAATACAAACCTCCCTACATTTCAAATAAACAAAAAAGGACACTTTAAACTTAGTGATGTGTCTTGGGGTGTAACCATGGGTGGGGTTGTTCTGAGAAATTCTAGGTGATTTACTAATGACACTTTATGCAACTAAAATGTAGTCTAGAAGAAGAATGTATCTCATTTACACTGACTGATTTCTAAACACATATTTTTATAGTTTAGTCCCCTAAGTACGGAGGCCATGTTCAGAACCAAAAAAAAAACTTTGAATTTGAACTATAGGTTTGTTGAACTGTAATTTAAGGATTTCTCTTCAAATGCCCCCATACGTATTATATATCATTTTTAAAGGACATAAATGGCTTTCATTTTCTTTTTTTTTAATTCTTTATTTTGTAGTGCACAAGATAACAGACAAGGCTAATAATGCCACAACAGCATTGTCAAGCGCATAAACTCAGACATGGTAAAACATTGGCATGACATGTAGATCAAGAACACATTTTGTAATATTAAAATAAGTGAGATAAGGATGATGCTGCGGGTGCGACTGTGAGAGCGACTGAGAGAGCAGTTACTTAACAGTATCAGACAGTTATGAAATCTCTAAGATAGCTATAAGGTTGAGATGCACACATAGTAGAAAATATATATCACTGAGATTTGTCATCATATTAATACTAAAGCGTTATAAGCCTCATGTATGTGAAAATAAAATAAAAGACAAGAGGTCAAAATTAAGCAAAAATATAGGTCAGGTTGGATCACCAAGAGTGGAAATCATGAAAAAGATACTGCCAAGTAAATAGCCTACCTCCTCCCTAGTAACTGGACGACACACAGTTCTTTTATGCACTGGACCTTAGCATAGGGTTTTCACATCAAGAATACAGAGGTTTCTTCCCAAGAGCCTTTGTGTTTGAGAGATAATTGAGCTAAAATTAAGATAACTAAGATAAGATATAAAGATAAGAAAAAATTACAGGAACCCCAAAAATTATAGCCCCGAATAGCCCCGTTCTGACCGTACAACATATCCAAAAAGAGCTCAGATCGGTTCGGTAGAACAAAATTGTTATTCGAATAAAGTTTTGGCCGACTGGTCACGAGGTGATAGCCCAAAACAGTTCCAGAGGATTGGGCAGGATGGCGATCAGCTTTCAGGGGTTCCTGTGCAAACACCGTCGAACGCTACCCCTGGCTGTTATGGAGCAAATGCTCCCTCCAGTCGGTAGATCATATCTTCCGAACGTTGTTTGTCTAGATGGTCGGGCAAGTTGAACAGGCAGCGGTATGAACTCGGCCAGGTTCGCGGACTCACATGGCCGAAAATAGTTCCAGGTGTTCGACAATCATGTACTGCTGCCTGTGTTCGGAAGACAAAATGGACACCATGCACTCGACCACGTGCGTTCGGTTATAAGAATGGCGGCCACCCAGGGAAAGCACTCAAGCTAATGTGTCAAGTTGTTGATTTGTGGTTAACAGCCAGGAGATGTCGGTGTTCACTGAGGCATAACAAGGGGGACGAACAAGGGGGTACGGACAACCGAACACAAGGGAATCGAGTCTGCTATATTGGTCATTGTTATCATGCAGTTATTAAGTCTGCATTGATTAGTCTATATGCAGCCAAAGTCCCATTTCACCAAATTCCAGAAGTTGGTAGGCCAGTTTAATAAGCAGGAGGGTAAGTGTGAAGTATAAGGGATTGCCCATGACAGTCAGCCTATGCCACTGGCAGGCCAGGGTAGGCCAGTGTTGACGGTGCCCTTCCATCTGGCCCAGACACTTTCACAGTAAAGCAGGTTGATCTTGTAGATGTAATTTCAGCCCTCTGCCAGTGCTGGTATTCACCAAATGATGCCACACCAAAACCACGGGACAAAGGGTGCCGGAGCAGGTAGATGGATGGAGTATGCTTGTCGGCTCGGATTCGGTATAGTTGGGTGCGAGCACAAGGACCCGAGCAGTGAGTCACAGCCCTTCGTAGTAAGGATCGCTTGTGGTGTCTCCGCCACATTTTCGCTCTGGGGACGCCCAGTCAGGCAAAGACGACCTGCAAGTCAGTTCTTAAGAGCAGTGTCTCGGACCGTAGGAGTGGAGGCGAGTCCCTGTGTTTGATCTAGGCAGGCCCAGAAGCGGTCAAATATTGCGCTGTGTTACTAGGTCGGGATATGCAAGCCCAGGCTGCATTTGTCAGAGGCCATTTGGATTACTCGACAGCGCCATCTTATGAGCTTGTGTTGGGTCAGGGTATTGGCACATGTGGCTGCAGTGATTCAGGCTGTTGCTTATCACAAGCCAGTGGGGACCACCGGCCCAGAGAAGGGTGGAAACGAGGCTGCAATATATGCCTGGAGAAGCACAGCGTTGTACAGAACGGGAGAGCGGCCACCTCACCCTCTGGATGGATAGGCCTTGCTGGGACTGTTATCTAAGAGACAGAATGCCAACCACAAGAGTGATCCAGGGCACCTCCGCTGGCACTAGAAGCAGATAAGTCACTAATTGTGTCTACTGGGCTGGCTGGTAGTTGATTTTTCTACAAAATAGAGAGATGAAGCTTGGAGCTCACAGAAAGAACGACCAGCCGCCATAGAGCTCGGTCCCTAGATATGGCTTTCATTTAATATCCTATTTGTATACCTAACACAAAATTACATATGAATAAAATATATATATTTTTTTTTTTAAATTTTTGCTCATAATAATGTTTTACACAACCAGTGCAAATAATAATAATTAAATAAAATAGATCTATATAACTCATAAATACATCATATGTCTAGGATCTAACAATGTTTAATAATTAATGCTAACCCTATACCAACCACCACACTATCGCTGTACCAACCTTTACACAATGCTTACACTAACTCTAACTATATGCCTAATCTCACACTATCCCTAACCCTTAAGCAGAATTAAAGCATACCAATCATTAACCCTACATATAACCCTAACCCTGCACCAACACTAACTCTAGCCCTACCCTACTCTTACACCTAAATATAACTCTAAACCTATCATAGCCCTAACCCCACCACAAACCCCAACCCTAAGGTAACCCGCAGCTATTATGAATTCTGATATTAGAAATAGGTTTTACTATTTAACACAGGAAATGGTGGTATGTTGCTGCCCTTTACTGACATGTTTCAGAATTATACCTAGGTCTGTCAGAATTGCTTAAGAATATCTCCCAACCTGGTTCTCACCTATAGGCCTTCAACTGCTTTGCAGTTTCTGCTTTGTCAGTCATGAAATAAGCCATGTAATCAGGGCCGCCACCAGAAATTTTGGGGCCCCTAACTCAGCTCAGGGTCTGGGCCCCCTGGGGCCCGCCTCCAAATACCGCTCACTGGGTCCACACACAGACACAAACGCACACACTGATACATACTAACAGACACACATACTGAAACAGACATACACGCATACAGGCATACATACTGACACATACACACAGGCATACATAGTGACAGACAGACACACATACATACAGACACCGACATACATACATACATACATACATTCATACATACAGACACTGACATCCATACACACATACATTCATAATGGCATACAGACATACAGACTGACATACATGCATATATACAGACATACTGACAGACATACATGCATACAGACATCCATACACACATACACACAGACCTACGTTCATAATAATATGCAGACATACATTCATACTGACATACAGACATACATATATACATATATAATGACATACAGACATACATATACACATACATAGACATACATGTATGCATACAGACATACACAAACATACATAGACAGACATACATACGTAGACATGCATGCATGCAGTCAGACAGACATAGACATACACACAGACATGCATCCAGACATACATACAGACAGACATACATACATAGACATACACACAGACATACATACATACACACATAGACATACGGACAGACATACATGCATGTAGACAGACATACATACACAGACAGACATACATACACATACATGCATCCAGACACACAGACATACATGCATACAGACAGACATACATATATAGACATACATGCATACAGACATGCAGACAGACATACATACACATACATGCATCCAGACACACAGACATACACGCATACAGACAGACATAGACATACAGACAGACATGCATGCATCCAGACAGACATACATACATAAACATACAGACAAACAGACATACATTCAGACAGACATACATACACAGACATGCATACAGACACACAGATATGCATACAGACACACACATACATGCATACAGACAGACAGACATACACAAACATGCATACAGACACACAGATAGAAAGACAGACATACACATACATGCATACAGACATACATACAGACAGACACACAGACATACATACAGACACACAGACATACATACAGACACACACACATACATACACATACATGCATACAGACACAGACAGACATACACATACATACACACAGACAGACACAGACATACATACATGCACACACACAGCTCATTTTCCAGCCACCCTCCTGTCTCTTACCTTTTCTTTGCAGGAGGGTGGCTGGGGATGATGGGAGTCGGCGCTGCTCCCTCTTCATTGCCGGGCTCTCCCTCTTTACGGCTGGGCGGGCGGGTGCGCTCCTCCCGCGCGGAGTGAGCTGGGAGGAAGTGAGCACTTCCTCCCAGCAGCACTTGCGGCTGCTTTTTTTTTTTTTTTTTTTTTTTTAAAGGGGCCCGGTCAGCGCTATGGCCGTTGTATAGCGCGACCGGGCCCCTCAAGGAGGGGGCTCATCGGGTGGCCCTAAGTGTGTGGGCCACCCGATGGGCCCCACATGTGGGGCCCGGGCCGCCGGGCCCCCCAGGGCCGCCGGGCCCATGACAACTGTTATGGTTGTCATGCCCTGATGGCGGCCCTGCATGTAATATTTGGAATTATAATGAACAAATGTTAGTCAAGACATTGGCTGTATTGGATCACATCTATCTGAGCGAATGAGTGTCAGAGGTTTTATTGAGCTTTGTTTTAGGAACATTTGCATGCTCCTCTGTTGTGATCCTTCTTACGGCGTTTTATCTCTATTCCTCTTGACAAACCTTGACTCAGGTAAGTAAATTGCATTTTGCAATTTGTTGTTTAATGTTTGTGCTTTTGCAAAAATATCAAGAAACTGTCTCCTCATTCTTGTATAGGTAGTTTGATGCCATTAGCAAGGCTCACCATTTCTGTAAAATTGATGTTTAATTATTTTGAAGAAATCCGAATCTTTGCACATGTGTGATGTTGCACCCAAATAAATTCTCATTTATGATAACTATATCTTCCTTTTTTTGAACAATAAAAAAGTGTGTTTACTGTATTCTCTTTTGCCATGCAGAGGTTTTTTCATTTCTATGGTAGTTTATTTAAGGCTATCTAGGAAGATGAGACATAACTCAACTACAAATGCAACATGTTTTATTGTTGGTGTACATATTTATTGCCTTGGCTTCTGTGATTAGCCAATTTGTTTCCGATGATATGTTTCTCAGTGTTTTGTTAGGCAAATGCTTGTTTTTCAGTACTTCCTGCATTTTTCAGCTCTCCTTACTGACTCTTCTTTAAGACATCCTGCAACATATTTTAAAGAGAGATCCTTTCTTGTGCATGAATTAATGGATTGTAGCTTTCTGGAAAATCTGACAAACTCAGAATCACGTTATCATCATCATCAATTTTCTTTCCTATAAGAATCTGAATGCTCAATGAACTCAAACAGTTGATACAGATGGTTTTCTAGATCCTATTTATACTACTACTTCCATACAATTGTCCCATGCCTTCCGATAACTCCTTGGCTGTCTTAAAATTTAATATGGCATAAATGGCTACTACTTGCTTAACTGGAGATCTCAGTTCTTGTTTACTGATTTTTTTTCTACCACTGGATTCTTTTTGCATCATTTGCTGGTGGATGTCCCAAAGATTTTTTTCTCAAAAGCTCCTTCTGTATACTGAACTTCCATACCAGGTAATTGTTGAAATTTTCTATTAGTATAGGAGCAGCATGTAGAAGTCAGGGCAGGACACATATACATAAATCTCTAAGGAACTTGGCATAGCAAGAGAGAGAGATGAAATTGGGAAGACAGCAAGGTACTTCCTCTCCAGCACTATAGAAACTATAGAGCACAAACAAATGTTACCTACAACAGTAAGTCCGCCAACACATTTAGACTAGGTACCAGTGATTACTACCATCAGTTATAATGTAGCAACTTGTCCTCAGATGGAGGAGTGCAAACTAACCCTGCAACTATAATACAATTTACTCTCATGTAGAATTTTACCATTTTTCGTTTCCGTTTTCCAGTTCATTTTCCTCTGGAATATTTTAGCTATATATGATATATTAATCAGTTCAGGGTGCTTGTTCATTTCAGGTACGAAATGGGTCAATAGTTATCGTTCACTGATTTTGATGGTTGGTATCAACTATGAGTACAAGCATTTAGAAACATGAAATACCTTTTTTTTTATGTCTCTATAATTTATTTGGTTGTTCAATTTTTTTGAACATCTACACCAGGGGTAGGCAACCTTAGGCACTCCAGATGTTTTGGACTACATCGCCCATAATGCTCTTACAGCCATAATGCTAGCATAGCATCATAGGAGGTGTAGTCCATAACATCTACACCAAGCATGTCAAACTCGCAGCCCACAAGGACCATCTTTGCGGCCCGGCGAGCTGCTACTACATGCTCGGTGTTATAGCAGAGAAGGCACCTGCTTTCCCCCACATTGCAGGTGCCTACTCTGCTAACACTTACCTGGCCAGGGAGGAGGGCCAGCGAGGAGGGCAAGCGAGGGAGCTCAGTCTTCCTGCTCCTCACGCGCGCCGTCTGTAGTGAAGTCGGGCGCCGGAATATGACGTCATATTCCGGCACCCGGCATAACTAAAGCGAGCAGGAAGCAGATCTCCAGCCAGAAGATCCCCACACCAGCTCCCAAAAGTAGGGTACAATAAATTAAATTATGTGAGTGCAAGAATGTTTAAATGTGTGTTTGTGTGTGTGTCTGTCAGTGAATCTGTGTGTGTGTGTGTGTGTGTGTGTGTGTCAGTGTATGTGTGAGTGTATGTCTGTGTGTGTTTGCCATGTGACATCGACATGCTCCACCTTCACAGGGTTTCAAGAAGTAGCGGGAGGATCAGATTTGGCACAGGGTGGTTAGGGGGGTGCTGTGGTTTCGTAGAGGGAGGGGAAACTGGGATTTAGTAGAGGGGGGTGCCGTTTTTTTTCTTTATACTGTACTTTTTAAAGCAATCCTAAGTTTCTATGAAAATGTAAGGTTTTTATTGTGGCCCACATAAACGTAAACCTTGTTTATGTGGCCCGTGCCAGACTTTGAGTTTGACATGCTTGATCTACACTAAAGATTTTGTATTTTTACCAGAGATTCGTAAGCACAGTGCCACAATTTGTCAGCTCACAACTATAACAACGTTAATATGCATGCTGATCAGTGGGCCCTGTAATTTGATCCTGTCTCTCTCTATAAACTTTGCCCATAACCTGTTGGAGCTTACCCACTTAAATGGATACTATATGCACCAAAACAACTATAGCTTAATGAAGCTGTTTTGGTGTATAGATCATGTTCCAACAGCTTCACTGCTCATTTCTCTCCCATTTAGAAATAGTTTTGCTTATGCAGCCCTAGCCACAACAACCCCCAGCTGGGACAGACACAGCTTTCATACAAAATATGGTTTCACCTATTATTCATTTTTTTATCTCCTGCTCTATTAATTGAACTTTAGTCACACACAGGAGGCTCCTGTAGGGTATAGCATGCTATTAAAAGAGCAGAAGGTAAGAAATTCTGAATCAAACACTGTGGAATAAAGTTGGTTAAAACATTAGCTCTAGGTGGGCGTAGCTAACTCTCAACGCGAGCAGACGCAGGCCCGCAAAGTTCCGTTTATGCGGCACATAAAGCCTCAGACACCCCCCGACACCAGCAAACTCTGGAATTGCTCCGCAAGCGATGGGGAGGAAGACCAAAAAGTTGCGGCTTAGATTTACCGCTGATATTGGTGATCTGTTGCGGAGGACGCATGGCGAGACCAGGCCCGACACGGCGGACCTCGATGATTTCACGGATGCTTCAGACAACTTCTCCCTCCACAACATGGAGGATTTGAGCTACAAGGGTCCACCCAAGCTCACTCAATTAACTGTGGAACCCTCCCCGCCGGTCACGACGGCAATACTCACAATTCTCTTGGCAGAACGCCGTCAGACCATATCTACAGAAATTTCACAGGTGAGAAAGGGGGGTCACTGCCCACCTCACCACACTGGATCAGACCACAGAGTCACACACCATCCAAATGTCAAAGCTACGGAAACAGGTCTGCCCACACAATCTAATCCCATCAACTCGCAGCCCAGGAAGATAACATTTTCTTTGCAGGCTCTTCATGGTGTTATTGTCCCCAAAACAAGCGAGAGGGATCCTACTAGATGGCATGTTTCGCATTCCTAAACCTCAGGCCTCTAAGGCTTCGGCCACATGCGACCTCCTGTGGGCAAAACAAAGCTGCCTACCTAACTGCAACTAGAGGGACTTATTAGAGACTGCAGGGGGAAAGTGCAGGGATGTATTCAAAGCATGGAGCAGCAGAAGCACCAGGCTTAAACAATGCAGCAGACATGGAGTCAAAATGGATGCTACATCAAGGAAGTGGAGTTATGTCAGCTCCACCCCCTGGTGCTAGCAGGATATGACAAGCCAGTAGGCATGTTTTTTTTTAAATTGGGTAATTAAAGGCAAACAATGGTACCTATAGTTCATGAAAATAAAGGAACCGAGGGTTATATCCCTTAAGAACCAAGGGTTATATCAATCCCTCTATAGTGTCTCATTCTGACATGTAATTCTGCATGCTACCCTATCATCAATTCTCTATGGCTGTGATACACAGGCTATGATACCATATTTGCAAGTGAGAAAAGAAAGCCCAGGGTGGCCATATTGTGCATCCAAGTGACCATTTACACATCAGTCTGGAAAGCAAAATGTTGATCAATTCAGTTGAAATGTGGCTTGTAATTCTAGTGAACAAAAATCTTAAAGTCTTAAATTCTGAATTTCTTGCAATATAAATACCAGGTATAACACACTGCTTTTGTTACTACTGCGTGTACATCATTTTGTGTAATTTGGTTTTCTAGCTATAATATATTACAGTGCTCTGTAACAATCTGATTGTAGAAGCCTCCACTGATTGATGATAAGATCAACAACAAAGACATAAAGCTTGGTAAAAGTGCAGGTCATGCATCAGTTCAGAAGCAGTTACATACAAAGCTTGTATATTTTAATCTGATCGGTTGGTAATCCCACACTATACCATGCGACAAAAAAACGAGTTAATTAAGCTAAGTATGCATAAGGTGTTCATAGTTTTCTCGCTCATGAAAATTAGGTTAGAATAGGGAACTTGAATCCTAGCTATATACAGGTTCCAGTGCTTTGCTTGGCAACAGCTTTTACTTGAAAAAAAAATATTACCTACTGGTTACATAACATAGTTCATATATTAATATGTTGCAAGTCCAGAATCCTGGTTCCTAGTGGGTTTAGTAGGTTTATAAAATATCTGAAGCTATTTAAAAAAAAAAAAAAAAAAAGAAAATCAAAAAGGGTGAATTGGGGAACACCTGGAACACGCATTTCTCCTTAGTGGTGCTGCCGTAATGTATAACATATACAAAATACAAATTAAGAAACAGCAAACCCCACCCCTCTACTGCAGAGGCCCCTTTTGAGGTGACAACAGGAAAGCATAAATTTGAGGAGAGTCGCTGGAAGCAGTTTAACCCCTTAAGGACACATGACATGTGTGACATGTCATGATTCCCTTTTATTCCAGAAGTTTGGTCCTTAAGGGGTTAAGCAGTAATTATTGCAGTTAGCATGTTAACTTCCTTAAACTAAACTTGACCAAAACTGAAATTCTGGTCTTTCCTCCCTCAAGTGTTGTTACTCCTGTGTCTGTCTGACTCCAAGTCAACGGTGCTACCATGAGCTCCACCACGCAGGCTCGCTGCCTAAGTGTTCTCTTTGACTCCGACCTCTCCTTCAAGCCTCATGTTCAATCTATCGCCAAATCCTGTCATTTCCATCTCAAAAACATTGCGCGCATGCGCCCCTACTTAACGCCAGGTGTTGGTACATTCCACTGTTCTTTCTCTCCTTGACTACTGTAGTGTGCTTCTCAGTGGTCTTACGTGCTCCTAACTTGCGCCATTACAGTCCATAATGAATGCGGCAGTGAGGCTCATCTTCCTGTCCGCCCGCACCTCCCATGCCTCACCCTTCTGTCAGTCCCTACATTGGCTTCCTATAAAATATAGAGCTCAATTTAAAATTCTGGTTCTTGCTTTCAAATCTCTACATAATGCTGCTCCCATCTATCTATCCTCCCTTACACACAAGTATGTCCCATCTAGGCCCTTACGATCTGCTGAAGACTTACGTCTATCTTCTGTCTGTACTCCCACCTCTGATGCTCGCCTTCAAGATTTCTCGAGGGCTGCACCGTTCCTGTGGAACTCGCTTCCCTCCTCTGTTAGATGCTCACCCAGTCTCCACTCCTTCAAAAAATTGTTAAAAACCCACTTCTTCATAAAAGCGTATCAAATAAACTGTTAATAGCTCCTGACTGATTCCTCTTCTGCAACTTCCACTAGTCTAATACTATCCTTACCTTTGTGTGTCATTTTACCCCACTCCCTCTAGCATGTAAGCTCATTGAGCAGGGCCCTCAACCCCTCTGTTCCTGTGTGTCCAACTTGTCTGGTTATAACTACATGTCTGTTCGTCCACCCGTTGTAAAGCGCTGCTGGATTTGATGGCGCTACATAAATACCATAATAATAATTATCATAATGTCCCATGTTAGGGGTACTGTGACATAGTGGTGGGCTTAACACAGTATGCCCATATAGTGTAACTGACGATAGGTGATTTTAAGTAGCCTTGTTAAAAAAATATAGCAAAAGGTACAAAGCATCACCGGATACTGTAATAGGTACACAGGTCTCTGCTCAGTGAGGACTCCAATAGTTTAGTTTCAAACATAAATCTAGAGTAGTAAAAAGAAGACCGAATAACACTTATTCAGTATTTATCACCACGTTAGAGGCAAAACACTAATGGACTTATTATAGTATTTATCATACCTTGAGAATGTACAGTCCATTGGAGCCATGTCACGATAGCACTCACCATAGGTATAATAGAAAAGCTTTGTTGGCACTCGCAGAAGGCAACATTTTTTTTGTGCCCCTGACATTGTTGCATCACATGTGCCTACTGTGAGTGCCGGTAAACTTTTTAATTTTACATGTCGTGAGCACTGCCATGGCATGCTTTAACATAAACAACTTTGCATTCTTATGGCATCCACTACTAGAATCTCCTTGCCAGGCATCTCTCTGAGGTCAGAGCAAGCAGAAAGTTTTGTTTGATATTTGGGCAAGCTGTAAGCCAGGTTAATTGTATATATTTACTTAGCTATCATACCTCCAAACCTTGCGAGGTAAAGATGTGGGGTGTGATGATGGATATGAACCCGTTTGAAAAGTAGGTGCTCTGTCTGAGAAGGGAGGGTGGCTGACAGTCCCTCTGGTTGAAATAAAAAATAAATGAATAAAAAGTAGAGCATCTCATTAGATCAGGGTTGGCAAACACAGAATTCATAAATGCTTTCCTTGATTCTTACCTAACCAGTCTTTAGGCACAACAATGGGGTGCCTTATTGGAAAATTAGCTTGGGAGCTAGTAAGAAAAAGTTACAAAGATTTTTTTTTAAATGTAATAATGTCCATTTTCGGTTTACTCCAATATTTTCCTTTATGCCACATTTTTTTCTGTTTACGCCCTTCCTCAGTTTTTTCCTGTGTATCTTTTCTTGTCACTTTAAATAAGGCACTGTCACAGTGTAAAAAAAGATGGAATAGTGCACCTTTTGTTCAGGAACAAAAAATTGCTACAGATTTTCGGAAACTGGCCTTCCTTTTTTATGAAATAAAAAATCCTTCAAATGGCGAATCAGTCTTTTCTTTTCCTTGTAATATTAATTATTTGCGTTATTTTGTGCATGTAATCAATGGAAAAATCATCAGGAATAAAAAGGAGCAAGACATCCAAAAGAGGAACAAAAAGTGGCTAAATATTTTGTCGCATTAGAGAAAAGGTGGAAGAAATGTCTCCAATGTATAACGGTGGAGTCATCATTTTAAACATAAGAAAATAGAACATTCATACAAAACTGCAGCAAATAGAAAATACATGTGAGAATTTTTATAGTTAATCCTCCTATGTTTATACATTATTCCATCTATGATCTTCCAATCAATTCTTAAACACAAATGAAAGAATAAAAAATATATATATATGTATTAAGGCCGTTTGGCCTGTATTTGTGGGAGGGGCTTAAATTAATTCACTCCCCTATTTAAGGGACACCCCTTACCTGACTCATATCACTTGAGGTCAGCATCAGAATGACATCCACTTCCGGGTCATCCAGACGCCATTTTACCTGATTACTCCATGAGGTTTTCTAAGCAGAGCTGTGTCAAGAATCCAGCCACAGGCTTTTCCGGCCTACCACCTTCTTTCTTCAATCCATCACCGTGGATGGTGTCCAAGTGACTCACAAACCGTAAGTCGACCTACCCGTTACGCCAGGCATCAGTCCCACGGCACCATGCACGGGTCAGGTCCTCACTTTACGGCTGCATTTTGTCTAAGTCTGTTCTAAAACCATTGCAAGTTCATGCATATCATTTGTTTAAACCCCCTACCGGCCATTCAGTGTACTACAGGCTTTTCAGACATTATTGCATTTCATGTACAAACCATCGAACCACTGCATTTTCGCCTACACACTGACCCCTACCGGTCATTCAGTGTACTACAGGCTTCTCAGACATTATTGCATTTCATGTAAAAACCAACCAACCACCGCATTTTTCACCTACACACTGACCCCTATCGGTCATTTGGTGTACTACAGGCATCTTAGATGTTTTTTGCATTTTCATGTACAAACCAATAAACCACTGCATTTTCACCTACACACTGACCCCTACCGTTTTTTGGTATACTACAGGCTTCTTAGACATTATCGCATTTCATGTACAAATCAACGAACCACTGCATTTGCGCCTACATACTGACCCCTACTGATCATTTGGTGTACTACATGCTTCTCAGACATTATTGCATTTCATGTACAAATCAACAAACTGCATTTTCGCCTACACACTGACCCCTACTGGTCTTTTGGTGTACTACAGGCTTCTTAGATATTATCGCATTTCATGTACAAATCAACTAACCACTGCATTTGCGCCTACACACTGACCCCTACCGGTTATTCGGTGTACTACAGGCTTCTCAGACATTATTGCATTTCATGTACAAACTAACAAACCACTGCATTTTTCACCTACACACTGACCCCTATCAGTCATTCGGTGTACTACAAGCTTCTAGGACGTTTTTGCTTTTCATGTACAAAACAATAAACCACTGCATTTTCACCTACACACTGACCCCTACCAGTCATTCAGTGTACTACAGGCTTCTCAGACATTATTGCATTTCATGTACAAACCAACTAAACACGGCATTTTCGCCTACATGCTGACCCCTACCGGTCAATCGGTATACTACAGGCTTCTCAGACTTTATTTCACTTCAAAAGCAAACAAACTAACTACAGCATTTTCGCCTTTATACTGACTCCTATCTGTCAAACGGTAGGATTAACCCCTTAAGGACATATGACATGTGTGACATGTAATGATCCCCTTTTATTCCAGAAGTTTGGTCCTTAAGGGGTTAAAGGGTATTTTAACATACAATCAGCATTTCTGACCCCTACTGGTCAACAGCAAAACTGTCTTCACACGTCATATACAATTTACCAGCCAATATAAATTACACATAAGATTGTTTTAAACATAACCATAAACCATAAATTAAACTTCAGCACGGGCTCAACTTCAGGTTTAATTCACAATAATTTACATTTCACATAAAGACCAACAGTGGTTCTATCAACACTGCCACCTACAGGTCTGTCAAGTACGTTGACAATTTTCATGGGGTTTTACAAACACCAAAACACTGACACCTATAGGTCAACAGACAAACAACATTTCACATACCAATCAGTATCCAACTACACTGCACCTATAGGGCACTCGGCAGATCTCCAGTGCACTTGCATTTTGCAACACCATGTTCACTGACCCCTACCATTCAATAAGACATACAACAATTCACATAGCAAGCACTATATCAACATCTGGTATAAATACATATATTATTACACAGTAGCAGACGCATCTGTATATACGTCACTGGTAATATAGTTCACATACATTTTTCACAGCACGCTGCTCACACAACAGACTTTCCCCTAGCAAGGGGACATACAACTTACAAGGTGGGGACAGACCACATTTTCACTTGTACATACGGCACTTAATGGGTTAAGATTTAACCAGTATGGCTACGATGTTTAATATTTACACATCACGGCACTTTACTTTTCACATATACTGTACGTATTAAGATAAGCTTGGTCTATGCCACATTTCCTTATGCCATACGGTTTTATCCATTCAGGTTACAGTTACTACTAAAAACTTATATGGATTGTCAGGTTCAATACCATACTACAGGGTGCATACACCTGCTCACGTAGTTATTCGTCTCTTACCTTCCCTGGAATAGTAATAGTGTACTGGCAATTAGGGTTCTAGGGCCCAATAGGTATTACCCCCTTTTTTCTCTGCATTATGCTTCGGTTAGTGGTCCCGCGAGGCCAACATCCCGCCTCACACTCGGAGGCATACACCCCTCGGGCCACTCATGAGCTAGCCGCCTCACATTGTATCGTAGAGAGGGCCTCACCTGTCACTCCCCTTCCTATTTTCTGGTTACTGTCACCGAGAGGCCAACATCCTGCCACAACATTCAGTGGCCACAAAAAATCCCCTCGCGCCAAGCATAGATAGAGCCTCTCAAGCCACTTGGCAACTAGCAGGGCCTCACCAGTCACCAAAAAACACCAAGCCTAATCATTTCACCTTACGGCTTAGCTAGAAAGCCAGTACAAGAACCCTGGGTACAAATAATAATTGCAATCTTTATTGTTATTTAAGTATTTCTCCAAAAGATGGTGAAGAATCACCTCTTCCTAGCACCCCGGCTAGAATTGATACACCTTCAAGCAGAGGAGATGTTGCTAGTCCAGCAGCAATCAGATCCTGGACGATCCCACACATTACCACCGACCTAAGGAGGTGACAAATCCCCTACCCTGCTACAGCAAGGAAAGCAGAGTTATTCAAACTCCTCCATACATCAACGGACAACACGGAGGCAGGGGAAGGCCCAGCTACATCAACTCAGGTGACATCCAGGCTATGCTAGCCTCACTCATAAACTCATGAGCCAAAAAAATAAAAATAAAACATTTATGATAGACTGGCAATCTCGAGTTGGTCACCACAGCCCTCACAAGGCTGGGCCTCACGCTACTCTACAACCAGCACCAACCGAAACTCTGTTACCTGGTACAATCAATTCTTATGACACACAAGTCGTTAACCCTGCACGTATGATCCCAGCACATTGGGGAAGCAAGGCATATATATGTATCGGTGATGGTCAGATCCAGGGATTCCAGGTAAATCGGGAACTGACCATCCCTTGGTTGGGTTGGCATTTGGAATATGTAGAGATGTTTATTTGTGCAGGTACCCATACAGAAGGGAGTTTGTCCCAAACAAATGGACGAGCACTCTCAGGCTCCAGGTACCAGCACCTCTGAACTACCAGAGACCATTGATATGAGTAGTTGCATTGCATATAGACTGTTGCATATATGTTCAAATGGTTCAGGGCACATGACAAACCATGTGTCCCAATACAACTTACAAATAACGTACTCACCATCTGTACACACTAATGCATTTTCAACACTACTGACTCATCACCCTTCCAGACTTGTAGTAGATTTACTAAAGCTCTGGAGCTTCAAAGGGCTCCCATACAGGTATCATAAACACACCTTCAAGGAATATAGCATGCCCTCACTTACAGTCAGCACAACAAAACCATTGGCTGTAAACACACTCATAGCCATGATTTGCAGAGGGGTCTTCCAATCTCCACCATTTACAGCATGGCACCAAACACAAACACATTGGTATTGTCACAAGGAATCTTCCCTTAAACAAAGACTAACCATAGACTTATTGGCACCACACACCTCCGCTACCCCAAGTCTCAACTCGCTCATACCCTCCGAGGAGTTTTCTTACTATACAACACCATTGATCTACCTTTACAGCTATCACTCAAGCATGGGTTGAAGCTTGGTTAAGTAAGACCAATATCATCAACGCAGTAAACGGCTACCATCTACCCTACACACTGGCACTTACATGGCATAAATTGGGCAATCCTTTCCCTGCTCATCTTTCGAGCTAGTAGATTAGCCTACTATCGATATTCGCAGATACTCTGTGCTGGTTATGATAACATATCCAGATGCCTTAGTCATACACTATCAGAAGATATTTTTCACTAGAAGCCTCACGGCAGCTTAGTCTGGTTGACCACTTGGGCGTCCCAGTACCCCATAAGAAACAGAAGGCTCAGACACTATCATCACATTACTGGGCATATGACTTGAGTCGGCATCCATACACGCAAGTTACCACAAGACAAATAGGGAACATTCTCAACTACATCATTCACTACCTCCTGCTTAGTACTTACAAATGCAAGGAACTACAATCCCTACCCGGTTCCTTAATTTTGCCATGCCAATCATACCACAAGACCACGCTTTCACATCCAGAGTACTTTCCCCTTTTTTCCACACTTCCAACATGACGATCAGAGGATGTCCCTAGACACCTCAGCAACAGCAGACCTGCACATGGGGGGAATTTCTTAACCACTTGGCATGGTAAAAGCATGTTCCTTCCAGGATTGTCTGACACTTCTCCAACCAGATGGTCAGATGCGGCATCTACCACGGGTTTGGCAGCGATCTACCGGGAACAATTGCTTTGGAGCTGTTGGCCATGGCATCCAGGTTTGGAATTTTTTCCACCACCTCAGCCCCTTTGGGAGATCTACCCCATTGTAGCAGCTGCTGTGGCATGGGGTAAATCATGGTCAGGGTCATCAATCCGTTGTTACTCAGACAATTAGGCACATGTCATATCATCAACAAACACCACTACTCATCCATAAGGTCATGATATTTCTGGGGAACTCACTTGGTTGGCCACTTATCACATTTCACTTTCATGTACCAGACGGGGGTATACATCCCTGCCGACAATTGTCTCATTTATATTCCAGGCAAGTTCATCATACGCTTCCTACAGCCGCCCATACAGTCACGGCCACTCTTTTGTTCCAGAGACAAAATCATGGATTAGACATACTCATGCAGCATAGCATGCACTATCCCATCTAGCACTTTCATCCCATACTTGTAGAACACATAACACAACGTTTTACCTGGCTTAAAGAATCTAATTGGAACACAACATAGCTCAACCTGTGTCATAACATTTCTCCTAGGTTTTGCTTCTTTTTGCCACCTTAAACTATCTCACACACCATTAATTATATATTTTACAGGCATTCAACAACACAGGATAACCTATGGCCAAAACTACCATAACTTCATGCTATCATACCAGACAAGAATATACTCAGAGGTTTTCAGGAATCCATTCCCCCACGATACTCTCAGAGATTACCAATAGCCATTCAACTTTTCATCCTTATCGGACCTATTAGATCTACAACCATTCAATTATACTACCAAGTTGGGCATTACCAGCCATGCACATTGCCTTTTATGCCTTTCTTGGGCCAGAGAATCCACTACCATCACCACCACTCAGACAGATCATTGTCTTCAACGATCTCACGTACGTAAACACATATATCATTACCTATTGGCTCTACCACATTCCGAAACGAGTCAACACGGACCAACAGTAGAGATAACATACTATCCTACCGACAACAAATGGTGTCCACTTTCGGTCCTAGATTCCTACCTTCAAAATTCTTCCAGGAATTAAATACTGTAATGCATTTAAGGAAATGTCTGGTTAATTTGTATATATTTGTTGACTGTATTAAATCTTTGATTATTCATTTTGCCCTCTTTATTTACAGGCCTACCGTATCGTCGGTCTCGGCACACCACAACCGACTTGCTCCCTTTATATTATCCTACGCTTATGCTGGATCCTTACTCCATATACGGCTATTTGCCCCTTACACAAGTATTAAGGCCGTTTGGCCTGTATTTGTGGGAGGGGCTTAAATTAATTCACTCCCCTATTTAAGGGACACCCCTTACCTGACTCATATCACTTGAGGTCAGCATCAGAATGACCCTCCCACCCACTCCTCATTTCAACACTTTCTCTTTTCTTTCCATTTACTTTTACTTTCTTACTCCTTGGTGGGCCCTCTTTATTTACAGGCCTACCGTATCGTCGGTCTCGGCACACCACAACCGACTTGCTCCCTTTATATTATCCTACGCTTATGCTGGATCCTTACTCCATATACGGCTATTTGCCCCTTACACAAATATATATATATATCGGATCTGTGCATCAAAACCATACAAAAACCACTTATGATGTCATACATCTAAAAATCACCAAATCCTATAAAACAATTGGATGGAAGTCAAACAATATAGAGCCATAAATATACACTAGGCTGAAGTGCTTTTAACGATAGGACGCATAAAGGATATCCTCAACCTTCCTTGGAAACATACTCACAGTGACTTCCCAAAGTGTAGCAGTTATGCTGAAAAGGAAACACTCATAGTGTAATCCTGTCATAATAAAAATAAACTGGATCGTAAACCAAAAGGAGTAAGCTTAGACTTTAAAGATACTCAAAAAGGCTGCTCTAAACTATCAAAGTGATATAGATAACCAAAAGAGTCCTCTTGATCGTCCCTTGAGCAAAATAATACAAGCTGACCAGCGTTGGGTAAGACAATTTATTTAATAAACAAAAATAAAGTGTACAAACACTGTTAAAACTTCACCTTCTAGTCTTCCTCAGTTCGACAATGAATTGCAATCTTCCACTCCCTCTTCAAATATCCTCCCTCCCAATTTGTTATCAGTATGAAGTGGCAATCATACTTAGCCATAGTCATAGTCAGATTCTCTTCATCTTGTGACTCTACTTGCCAGTCCCTCGTGCCTTCATGAAGCTCTGATCCGTCACACTCGGATCATGATGCAATACCACCAGGAGCATCAGTAAAGAAATTCTTTCAAAGGGTCCAACAATCTGGGTCCAACAAATGTTGGACTTCTGGACAAATGCTGAAAATTATCATAGGGGCAAAAGAGTGGCAGAAACAAAACAAAGTATCTAAAAATAAATATTCTACATATATGTCCATAATAAATTAAAACTCACATTACACGGTTCTTTATATCCATATGTATGCCACATATCAATATAAAGTCACTTCTGGAGTCCTCAATATTCATGGAGACTTTACTTAACTTGCTCTGATATTCGTGTCAATTCTCATGAAGTCTATTTAATATGTATAACTTCTTGCAAGTAATGATACTAATTAGTTTTGTTACATATACAACGTCTATTAAGTGGAATAAAAGTTAAAACATTCCCCTAGTGTGCAAGGAAATCAATTGTGCGTCAGGACTGCAACACTAAAATTTATATAATTTATAAAATATAGGCCCATTTTAAGTGCTATCAGGATCAGAGATAACTGCAACATATCCAATAAAATTGTCAATATGAATAATAATATTATTAATTTAAAATACATAAAATATATCTATAAAAAGTGAAAATGTTTGAACCACTATTTAAACCATGAGGAATGAGTGTATTAAACATAAATGTCATCCTCTCACCAATTTGCAAATAAAATCTCACCCTCTCCAATCACAAACAATGTGTTAAATATCATAAAAGCGTAATCCATTCTAAAGCATATATAATAATTAAAGGATTTGGTGTATTTTAATAAAACACAAACAGTTTAGTGAAAGTCCGAGGTTTATCTCACAATGAAATGTGGAATGTTGAGCATTTGTCAGAACGTCAGTCTTTCATCACATTATGAGGTCATCTACTCAAGGGGAACAAAGAATATTGTTTTCTGCAACCTAGCTATTAATTCAACAACATAAAACATTTATACTACATAAAAGCTTGAATGTTTAATGCTTCTTTCCAAATAACACTTTGCACTCTAAAATTTAGGGTAATGTTTTCTTATGATATTCATATTAATCTGGAAAATATTATACAAAGTCAAAATGATAAAAAGCCCTTTCTCTCCGCAGAGTCTTCTCTTTAACTTAAACCAATTTTCCAAGTCACTTAGAGGCCTTTAAACAAAATGAAATCCTAACAATGTTGCTTCCATGCATAATTAATAGCACTTTTGCAATCTTCCAAACAAAATCCATCCTCATTAGGTTAGAGGATTTTTCCCAAGATGCCACAGGTTTTAATGAATGTTTTTGTGTTGTTTCTTTCTCAAGTTTTATATTTTCCTAGAGAGCTAGATCACAAATCATTGCTTCTTGGACAAAAGCAACAGGCACAATTAGACCAAATTCCAAAGGGTCTGTTCACTAAACAGTAGACTTTAGTAAAAAACTGAAAATCAGACTGCAATGTATAGGCCTAAGTAATGGAACTGAAAATATAGCTGGGTTTAAACATTTATTTTGCTATCATTTAGGCGTAATTTTTTTTCGTTTATTGTTTAGTGAATAAACGTCTTATTGCTTATAAATTAATATGTACCAAAAACAATGTAAACATATCCTGCTCAAAAATGTGATATAATGGCAGTAAGGACTTTAGTGGAAAACCAAATTTGCAAAATATATGAAGAAAATTTTCCATCTCAGTTTTTATGTCTTTTCTGCATAACTTACAAATTATTTTCTTAACCAAACTTGAAGTTAAAGTGAGAACCAGTTAGAATGGAAAAAGTTGTGACTTCCCGGTGGCTTGTCCACAAGGCAGTACTGCAGGATGTTATGATTAAACTGGGCTCACAATGTAAAAGGGTAATGTGCACGACTCGATCGCGGCTCCTACAGGAACTAAGTGACTTGGACTCCCAAAACAAAGGTGCCCCTTCTAAAGCTTTAAAGAAACGTATGTCCAAGATCAAAAAAGGAACTTGATACACTGGCGCTAAAACATACTGAAAGGGGGTGGGGCTTGACCTGCAAGCTGAACAGTCGCATGGTGGAAGAGCTCCTGCTACACAGACTGTTTATAGGGAAATGCTCGCAGACTTCATGCCTAAAACAATACCGGGGTACGCTACCCATGCTGGGGGCACCCTGGTGAATCACTCGATGCCAAACTCGAGTGTTTCCCGCAATCGAGAACCCATAGTGGCAGGCCGCGGCGGACGGAGCTGGGGGGGACGGCCGCTCCCCTCGCCCCTACGCCGGAGGCACCAAACCACGGACTACCCGCTCCCCCCCCCCTCAGGACCGGTGGGGGGGATCCCGGTCCAACCTCTCCAGACAGCGCAACCTCACAGGAAGCCCCTAGCCAAGCGGGCCCATACAATGGAGGATGCCGCATGCAGAAACGACTGTTGCCTCGAATGGCACCACACTCTGACCAAGCTGGATGTCATATTCAACGACTTCTGGGCGCACCTGGCTACTAAAGAGCGGCATACCAAAGCCCCAGTATACTCACCTGATGAAAAACCAGCATCTCTCTACCACAGACGCATGGGCCTCCACCCAAAGGGACCTAAAAGATGGCGCCGAAAACGAAGACTCCCCCTGCTGGCACACAAACAGGCGGGAAAGCGCCACGCAGTAAAGCCAGCTCGAAGCGGCCTACAAGCACCCCCCAGACCCGGCATGAAGCCGCGACCTGCAAAGCAGACAACAACAGACAAGCCTGCTTCACAGCTCCCAACCCGCTTAACAACACGGAGAGCCCCAGAATACCGGAGAGAAACTCTACTTACCCACTTCATCGGAACGGGCCCCTGCAGTGACAGGCGGGCCACACGGTCACTGGAGCTCATGACACTGCGCCTTGCTGTGCCCCAGCAGGACTCCCAAATTTACCAGACATCCTTCTATTCGATGTGCATAGGATGAAAGAGAACTCACGGGCAACAGCGAGGGTACATGCCCAAAGCCTCTGTTATAATGGACACTATCCATACCACACTACAGCCTCCTCAACAGAGACTAACCAACGACATAGCTCCCAAAAGTTTTATTCTATTCTGTTTGATTGCTTTCACCTGTTTAGCATCCTTTTAATAAGCTTATCAGATATGTATAATGCCTCACTACACGCATCAGGCATCCCCACTTTTCACCTGATGCCTATTAACCTTAAAATGACAAGCCTGCCTGCCTGGCAAATTTCGTGATTATTTTTCCTCATAGACACTCGAGACTTACAAGCATGCATCACACAAACGTTATTGCATAGCCACACACATAGGAATAACACACAATGACCACCATGTCTTATTGTACCCATAGATCAAACATGATTAATCGGTGTTCAAGCTACTTCACTAACCATGTGTGCAACTATCTCACTCGTATTCAAACCTTACTAAAAAATGTGCCGACTCATCGAAATGGAACAAAACAATAGTTTTAAGAGTTCATTCCTGCATCTGCTCACTGTGACAGTGCCGGAAGATCTGTTAACATATGCACAGCAAAAATAAAGAATTAAAAAAAAAAAAAACATACTGAAAAACACTTGAGAGCTCTTAAACACACATACCATATACATGGCTGGGAAGCTCTTGGCCAGAAAACTAATATCCAACTTGATGGATGCAAATCTCTTTTCAGCTATGTAACTATTTGACTACCAGCAATCTAAAACTCCTTATTTAAACACAACAACAAATTCCAAGCTCTTTATCGTAGAAGAATTAGCATGGTATTATACTAACCTCTACAATTTAAGGAATGACTACACTTTACACCAACTGCCCCTGGCAGAAATTGAAAAAATTCTTGGAGACATACAACTACCCACGATTACACAAGCCCAATGCCAGTCCTTGGATGAACCGTTTACAGAAGAAGAGATTAGTGTAGCTATCCGAACCGTACCCAAGCGCAAAGCACTTGGACCTGATGGGTTATTAAATTACTACTATATTTTAATGAAATCTAGGTTGACAGCGCCCTCTTTAACCATATCAAATCCATGGACACTACTCCACCAGAAATGCTCGAAGCGCATATTGTTACTTTCCTTAAACCAGGGAAAGAACCAACAGAATGTACTAATTTAAGACACATAACCCTCCTCAATGCAGTAAATTATATGAGAAACTGTTAACCATGTGCATCAAACCACTACTAATAGACCTAGTGTCAGAGGAAGAAGAGGGATTCGTACCCGGCAGACAAGTAGGTGACAATACCAGGCATTTCATCAACTTGGTATATTGGTCACAGCCCACCCGGTAAAAAATAAAAAAAATAAACATTTGACCGATTAAATTGGCCTTACACGAGCAACACCCTACTCAAATTGGGATTTTTCCCTACATTTTTAAATAGCATCTTGGCTCTATAATCCAAGCCCTTGCCTTCAATACAGGCTTCCTATCAAAATCCAAGATCTTCAATACAGGCTTCCTATCAAAATACTTCAAAAATACTAATGGCACATGGCAAGGCTGCCAATTCTTGCCAATTATTTTTGTTCTAGATTTGGAACCATTAGTAAGACATATTATTCAAAACCCAGATATCAGCGGCCTCAAGACCCTGTGCGGAGAGCAAAACGTACCGCTCTTCGTGGACTATGTATTGTTGTTTTTGACCAATCTTAAAAAAAAAAAAATAATCGATCCCAACACTAACAGTCCTATTAAACAATTATGGAGAGGTTTCATACTATAAAGAAAATGCAAGCGTTTCCCATAGGAATTTCTGATAAGAACATGCAGAACCTTAGACTTACCTATCCTTATGATTGGTTTCAACTATCTCAACTATTTAGGCATAAAACTAACTAAATCACAATCACTCTTGCTTAAGGAAAGTCATGCAGCTCTTCTACATAAACTAGAGGGTCTGATGAACAAACGAGGGGACCTGTGGATGTCGTGGTTCGGTCGTGTGCACTCCATTAAAATGATTATTTTGCCCCATGTCCTTTATCTCTTCAGTACTATACCTATACCTGTGCCAACTACAATGATAAAACAATGTCTTATAAATGCTCATGTCTGGAAGGAAAACAACTCCAAGGGTAGCGAACAGAGTACTGTGGCTCCCATTCACTAAAGCAGTTCTGGGGGATACCTAGAATTTATGCTCCCTGCTATGGAATTATTTACATATTTGCAAATCAAATTGTCTTACAAATACATAACTACACTGGTACTCACAGAGATAACCTCCCTAGGTCGATTTGCATGAATACCGGTCCAAAGTCCCTCTCTGTATGATATAATGATATAATATCACTGGTATGCTGGAGGTGTCTCTGGGATAGGGGTTCCTTAGTGCATGCGTTCTGGGCTTGGTCCTCGAATCTTGTTGGGAGCAATTAAGAGAGGTGATTGCACAATCCTGCCTCTTAAACCTGAAATCTATCTATTACACATATTTCGCACATGTTGAGTGGGAACTGAGGAACACACGTGGCATTAATGTACAAATTATTTAATTATCAGTTTAATGTTCTAATATTGTTCTCAAAAACTGTACCCCAAAGCTATATAGCTGGAGGCACAGATTGTTTCATTTTGTATTTAAGATAGTTAGGCTTTAAAAATATTGTATAAACTGATGAGGAAACAGTCTGTGAAAATGTGTTTAAATGTGGAGTATAATGCCTGCAGTAAGTTCTCTTTTTTATGTACTAATCACACATACTGATCTGTCTATGTTTATTTCCCTGTATTATGGAAAATGTAATAAAAACGAGCTCTTAAAAAAGAATTAAGAAAGTTTAGGTTTGACTTGCAGATATGGAGGAGATTAGGGGTGATTTATAAAAGTGTTGCTAAGAGGTTAGAGGATTTTGTGGACAGACTAATATTTCAAGCACTAGTTATCTGGGTTTGGTGTCTCCCCTACCCTAAGTGTCCCACTCATGGGACTAAAGATGCATGAGGAGGTATAAGGGCTCCAACTCAAATAGATGCTTTCACTTTTATTCCTTTATTAATAAAAAAAAATGCAACATTGATGGTGACTTCCCTTCCTCTGAGTTGCTCTGCACCAAGGGTGAAACTGCAGATATGAAATTATAATTCGTATTAGACAATTCTCTGTATGACTCCAATCCCTGCAGTTTGATTCATGGCTCAGTAGGAAAAAGCCCTTCGAAGAAGATCTGCTTGGAGATCCAGTGGGGCAAGATTGGTACTGTGGCCCACTAGAGTGCAATCAGCTCCAAATTTCAAGAGGTGAATTAAAACAGAAGTATATTCAGAACCCACAGGTGCCACATGATAGGGAGGGGCTAGAACCACACATGGTAGTCATGTGCATTGATGAATACATTGGAAACAGGTGTACAAAGTGATAATACAATTACCAGTACCTCTTTCCTAAATCATACAAGTATCACCAATTCAAATCTTTAACTAAACATTGTCTTGATTAAATAAAATTGTTTCTACTTGCCTTGTAGCAGCAATGCTGGGCTAGTGGTTAAAGAGGATAGGTGAAATTAACACAGTAGAGGAACAGATTTCAACCATTTACAAAAGATAGCTTTAAAAAAAAAAATATATATATATACACATAAAATAAACAAACTTATTTTCTCAGTGATATCTTTTCGAGTGGTATTTTCTGCATTTCTTATTCTGGGTTGCTCTACCAGAGGCCTGGGAGGCTGAAGGTTTGACACACTATCTTAACTGTTTCTGGACAGATATCTCAGATGTCACATGTGGAATCTGCTGAAGCCATTTTCCAAACTCGTGGGTAACATCAACACAGTGTTTCTATCACAACTGGAACTAGTGCTCCCCTTACTTTCCAGATCCTTTTTAGCTCCTCTTTCAGACCACCTTTCATGTTCCTTCTGCTTGATGTTATGGTCACTGGATATTGACACATCCAAACCCACTGCCATCTTTCGTACCTGGTAAACCACCATACTGTTGAGTTTGTTGGCCAGTACTTGCTTGTATTCCTGGATTGGAAGCCCTACAGGATTTTAGCCCTGTCCTTCTCAACTACCCTTTGTGGTATTTGCCATCTGGACTTAGGCAAGGTCAACCCATATTCTGTGCAGAAGTTTTAATACACAATCCCACCAACTCAGTTGTGCCTCTCAGTACATGCTGTCCCTTCTAGCACGTTATTTACATAGTTACAGAAAAGAGACATACATCTATTTTTGCTGTTGATCTTTTGCAAAAAAAAAAAAAAGTTTGAAGTGCTTTCCAATTTTGCAAAACACTAGAAAAAAAATCCTTCTTGACCACAGAATTGCAGCTAGATCTCTCCTTGGATCAAGTAGCTGTTACTCCCTTTATTAAAAATTATATCCCTAAATAATGTTTTTGCATCTTGCACCCAGTACTATGTCTTGGGGGCTTATTTGCACAGTCTGGTAGACCTCTGCTTCTATTGATCTAGCGCGGAACACCTGTTTCTGTGCTGATAGGATTAGCGCCTAGCTGCTTTTTCCCAACCACTAGTAGGATTTCATAATGTGAGCCACATCCACTATCTGCCAGAGTTACAGCCCATGGAGAGGTTTTGTCTTGCCATGAAGCTGCCTCTTTTTCTGCATCCTCTAACTGTAGTTGTCTCAGGCATTCCCTTAGCAGTTCCTTTTTGGGAGACATCTTTGTGAGGTACTTGCTCTGTGTTTCATCCAGGAGTGTGGTTTTGACACTCAGTCACCGACCTCCTTCGTTCTGACTGGTGTACAGTCTCTGGGTGTTGGATATCCATGTATACATATTCCGGTGGAATCCTTCATTCATTTCATGAGTAGTTTCTGGGTCTGGATATTCATGTACTCCAGCTCTTCTCTTGGCCAGGTTATTATTCCAGCTTGGTATCTGATGACTGATAGGGCCTATGTGTTATATGTTGTTCTTGCCATTGAGCTAGGACTTCAGGACCTATCTGACACTCTGGAGATACTTGAATGTTGCTATCCTCCTGGTTGTCATGAGCTAGTGGTATCTGCAGGTACTTGTAGCTGTTCTCTATGATTCATATTTGACCTTCTGGCACTTCAACTCCTTCAGTTCTGATTTAATTCTGCAATCTGTATATGGCAAAAAACGCAGCTGATGTGAATTCAATGTGCAAACCAGAAACTGTCTGCAGGATCCTTGCATTCCCTATTAGACAGAGAGCCCTCTGTGGCCATTCTTGCATTAACTTGACATTGATGGGAAAACCTTCCTTGGGTCACGTTTTTGATTGGTGTCCAACAGAAGACCAAACTCTGATATATTTGCCACTTTATCCTGAATCTTCAACCGGGGGCACTAGGCCCTCAAACTAGCATGCACTAGTTGTCAAGAGGCTGGCAAAGCCAAAGCCTCAAGAAATTCTTAATATAATCTGAAGGCGTCCATTTGTCCAAATGTGGATATTGAATCAACCTGGGATCAAATAATGGACGGCCTTCAATGTCCAACAATCCCTTAGAATGCTCATCCGCCAGCTGAGAGGAAATCACCATTGCACTAGCTGTTCTGCTGGGCTTTCCAGCCTAGCTTGATAGGAAGAAGAGGTGGTAAGCCTAGGTGTTTTAGTTGGAGATTTCTCTTAGCATGCAGGAGTGCCGTGACCATTCCAGGGTTGTTTGCAGAAGGCAGCTTCATGTCCATAATGATGCAAAGCATCAGAGTCTAAGCCCTCTAGGTCACTATTCTAACCACCATTCTTACCACTGCTGGTTGACCCTGAAACCTTTCTTATCCGCAAATTCCACAACAGGACAGGGTGTGGTAACATGCAGGAAACATAGGCTGACCGGCTGACAGAGGAACGTGACTACGCTGATGCCCATGCAGTACGTAGAGGTCTGAATGATGCGGATACTGAGGAAATACTCTCCTAAGTTGCCTTCTGCGTAAGAGTACCAAATACCAAATAAAAGAAAAGACTCACCCAGCCCCAATGCAGTATTAACTTTAAAGGACCACTCTAGGCACCCAGACCACTTCAGCTTAATGAGGTGGTCTGGGTGCCAGGTCCTTCTAGGGTTAACCCATTTTTTCATAAACATAGCAGTTTCAGAGAAACTGCTATGTTTATGAATGGGTTAAGCCTTCCCCCTATGTCCTCTAGTGGCTGTCTCATTGACAGCCGCTAGAGGCGCTTGCGTGCTTCTCACTGTGATTTTCACAGTGAGAGCACGCCAGCGTCCATAGGAAAGCATTATGAATGCTTTCCTATGTGACCGGCTGAATGCGCGCGCAGCTCTTGCCGCGCGTGCGCATTCCGCCGACGGGGAGGAGAAGAGGCGGATCCGAGGAGGAGAGCTCTCCGCCCAGCGCTGGAAAAAGGTAAGATTTAACCCCTTTCCCCTTTCCAGAGCCGGGCGGGAAGGGGTCCCTGAGGGTGGGGGCACCCTCAGGGCACTCTAGTGCCAGGAAAACGAGTATGTTTTCCTGGCACTAGAGTGGTCCTTTAAGCAAGTACAGAACATCAGAGATGTAGCACTGTACATGGAGGTCAGGGAAAAAAAAAACAGGAAAAAGAATGCAAATTCACTTGAGATTCAATACGAACACTGAGACTCATACACGCCGTGACGAAGGCCTCACAGGAATAGGCCTGTAAGAAGAAAAAAAGGCCTGTAGGAGACAGGGGCTATGAAAGGGAGTGCAGACGGTAGCATCTTCGAACCCTTTAACGTGTGAGGATCGCAATGGATTGAGCAAAGGCAAGGAACAAATAGTACAACTGTGAGAGTGTAGAGGAAACAAACACTGTAAGGTGGCAAGATAAGGTATAAGGACAAAAAGGACTATAGTAGGGCACTATAATGATTGTAGTAATAACAAGAGAGTAGAAAGAAAAACAGTGTAATAAGGTTTCAATAGAGTGCATCAAAATGGATATGACTCGCCTGGGAGGCAGCAGCAAGCAAAGAGGATTTGGGAGGAGTTGTATTGAGTTGTTTCATGTATGACTATGTGGTAGGTAGATTTTTTTTCGTACAACTATTTCTTAGTTGATGGGAGGTTCAGTAAAAGGTTAAGGCAAATATTAAGCCTCCTTTCTTGTCATAAAGGTATCCCACCATAATAGACACTTATCAGGCTTGTCTGTTGGCATGCAAACTGTCACTGTTAGTCACCACAATATATGAGACAGGCACTGCAGGTGTCATGAGAAGTGGGCAATGTTTCATTGAGTGCCATAGAAAAGGCTGTGGGAGTTGGTCCAGCCTGGGATGACCTCCAGGTTCTTTACATTTCGTTGAGGCCACTGTTCCAGTGTCTATATGACTAAGGAGCAAGATCCTCCTGTCTCTCTGAATCATGGAAGGGTTGTGCCACAACCCAACTACGCTCACAACTGTATCACTTAAGACTTACTAGGTGATTCCAGGTTTGGAAATAAAATGTTTTGTTAGGTTAAACCGATAGGATGATTACAATTATTCTATGTTCTTAAAGACGGTATAGGAAACTGTATTATACAGATTTGCACTGCCATATTTCACACACAGAAATATTATAAGTACAGTGGGACCTCGGTTTACAAATTTAATGCGTTCTCCGTGACGTTTCTTATTACGAAAAATGTGTAAACCGAAACGCTGTTTCCCATATGAATGCACTGAAAACCAATTAATCCATTCTGGAGGTCAGAAAAAAGTCAAAATGAGCTGGCATGGAAACCAACTCACAATGCAGAACACACAATAAAAGGCATGCAAAATACAAAGCTCAGCTCCCTACCTTTCCACAACTTGAGAAATACACCAAAAAGTCCCAAAACAACTGCAAACAATTTCCCGAATGGCTCCAAAACCCAATGCAAAAGCCGCTCCAACACCTTCACACTCGACACCACGTGCTACCCACAAGCTCCAGCATGCAGAGGGTGGTGCTATAAACCTCCCAGGTGCAATGCATCCTGGGGAAACTTGCTTTGTATTGCAAAAAAAATGTGTAAACCGAGGCATTATTTTCCATGGATTTTCATTTGTAAAACGAAAATTATGTTAACTGAGGCATTTGTAAACCGAGGTACCACTGTACTTGTAAAGATCATGTATGTTGGTGGATTGTGATCATAATCTCTTAGTGTGGTTCCCCAACACCCAACTTTATCAAACATGGGGGAGGCTGTGCTACCAGGTTCTGAGAACTAACCATATAATAGTACTATAACATAATTTTAAACACACCATTTTATTTATGTGTGTGGTTTTATCATTATAGTATAAAACACAAAAAATGGTCTTTTTGTACATAAATTTCCAATTTATATGCACATTACTAAGCTACTAAACTAAGCTTGTAGGCAGGCGTGTAAAGTATGAATGCTTTCAAAACAAGAACATTTTTTAGTTTATTTTTATTAACAAAATGCAAACTGAGTAAACAAAAGTAATTACATATTTGGTTTTCTAACCAAATAGCAATTTAAAAAAAAAAAAAAAACGATTAACATTTCTGTTCTGAACACATTTTTCATTTACAGCATTTTATTTTCACCGTTTGCACAGTAGTGCATATATAAAGTCTCCAATGTAGATTGAAACATTACGTATTTATTTGATTTGCTGCTTCTATGAAATAAAGTATTGAACAAATCTTCTGTGTGCTATTCTCTTTGTAAAATATATATGTGGTAAGTAGTCAGCACCGAGGTACTTCACAGTGGTTTAAAAGTGTGTGCGGAGTTCTTGCAAGCTTTATATACAGATAGATAGGTTAGACAGACAGACACAAACACAAATAAATAGTCAGTAGCTTTCAAAGAAAGACACTTATTTCACGGATACGTTTATTAAAACATTTGGTTTTGTTTGTTATAAAAAAACAGCATAATTACATATTTAAGCTTATTACAGATCAGTAATTTACATAAAACATACTGCATGTAATGGGCTCATTTAACACTGAGAAGCATCAAGCATTAAACTGAGAAACAAACAAAATTAAAAAACAAAAACAAAAAAAAAAACCTCTTCTTATATTCCCCATTCGCATTGTGAAAATATAAGTATGACCATTTCAAGCTAGGAGTGATGGTGCTCTACTCCATTCAAAAGAATTGCTCTCAAAACTAATGCTGAAAGTGAACACACTTATCACATACATTCAACCTTACACAAAACATAAGCATGGACAATTTCGTACCATTAATAAAGATGGGGGGGGGGGGAGGGGTGTAGGGTATTTTAGCACAAATCCATTGGAGCAAATAGTAATTTATTTATTTATTTATTGGTCAATTGCAAATGGAAATTACATGGTAGATTATATATAGCAGTAATTCGTAATATTTAGTATGTAATTTGTAATTCTAGATTTTAATCACATAGAAAATATATTGTAAAATATATCAATTTTAAAAGATGAACCAATTTCTACAAATGTAAAACTGATCTGACAGTTCTAGGCACATACAGATGCCTTTTCGGTATATGCAAACTACATGCATAACAGAGTCAGTAGACAAAAAAAGGATATCAAAAACAAAAAGTAAAAGTAATTAACTACAATACACTTTTGGAGGCCATAGTATCTCAGACTGTTATGTTAATAATATAACTAAATAAGATAAAGAACAGTCAAATAGAATTAAAAGGGTACACAATTAGAGCGGCTTAGTCACTTTGCAGGTTTTGCTTACAGACCTGTAGCCTAATACTCATTTGTTAGATGTTATTTTTAATATAAAATCAATATCTGATTGAGACACAAACAGAGGGGGGCTATAAATCTATATGAAGAGATGAACACAAGTAGGCTGCAATCGTTAGAATATACTTTTAATTTGAAGGTACATGCACCACTTGACTTTTCTTTTAAACCAGCACTTTTATACAAACTTAAATAAGGCAACAAAAGTTTGAAAAGTATGTAATACATGTTTATAAACTTACTTTAAACTTTGTCAGTTTGCATTCGATGGCACGCTTTGAGCAAGAGGAGTTTATTTAGCCTATCCCTTCTCACTAATCCACCCATCTCAATTTCACGTGAACTAGCACTAGCCATGAATGAAAAACTATGTGCATGCTTAAGTCTTCTGCAAACAAAAGAGCAAAGGATGCCGAGAGTCAGGCAAATAATAACGACAAACAGATTCTCTGCATACCGAAAGTGTGCGTGCGTATCTATATATATTTATTTTGGCCCCAGTAGCACACATATAATGTATTGATGTTGAGTTGAGCACAGCCTCCTTGGTTTTATATGTAAAATACATGCGGGAGTCCATGCCAACTACTCTGTTTTGAACGCAACCGTCATGTGCCCTATTTAAACTTGCACTACAGAGACCCGTGAAGGATGGATTTCCCAAGTACGTGGATTAATCTGATAAGTGCAGGCATTAGGATGTTCGAATAGGATCTACCAAAAATAAGCGGGCACATTAGCATTGTGGCTGGCGTATGCAATGTATGATCACATACTGTAACTATTTTCAAAAACGATTAAATTTTGTAAATTTAGTCCCTGGTGTTTAGTGAGTGAGATTACATTTTGGAGATTTTTGTCTGCTACTTATGCGATTAGTCCATGTATCTATCAACCCCAGGATAGCCATTTTTTTTTTTAACTCTCACACAGCAGCCTCTCTTTCTACTGGTGTAACACTCTGCACCACACAATTCTGTGGGAAGAAGAGGACATTTGGCTATTGAAGGTAGGTAGTATCTGTGTGAATGAGACTGACAGTTTATGTAGGCCCATTCACTATCAAACAAACATTTATTTAAAATTATTTCTGCAAATCACCTGTGATGTCCTCTCAGCCTCCTGGTAAAGGAATGCTCTCTGGCTGTAGGGTCACCTGTACCACTTTGTTTGGGGCATCTATCTTTTTTTCAAATTCGACTCATGTGGTCTCCCAATTGCATTAAAGGGTTACTCCAAGCACCTTCACTACAAAGTGATTTGAAGTGGTCATGGTGCCTAGAGTCTGTATGTGCAGTTGGCTGTAGTGATTATAATGTTTGGAGTAACCCTTTAACCCTTTCAGTGTCCAAATGGAATAGCACGCATGCTTCATCCATTTGCGGAGAATTTCAGGAGAGCACGTTCCAAGATCTGGCACACTTTAGCCTGCTCAGCAACAAACTACAAAGGATCACTGGGATCTGGGAAAGGACTGGACAGGAAGCTCACATGACCCAGAAAATCTGTGGCTCCAGTTATCATGCAGAGAAGCAGAAGTGTTTTTGAAAAGAGGCAGGGACACAATCATTTATCACAGTGCTGACCAAATTTGGGCCTTTAAATACACACACTTTTTTGTGCCATCCCAAGGATTATATCAAAGATCCTTGCACAAGAAAAAGAAAACTCATTATCAGGGTAGAACTGCTCCGTTGTCTAGGTACTCATAAGTGCTGGTCATGAACGCGCATAAGGCACATTCACAGACCCGTGCAATTTTGTTTCTCACAATATCACTAATGCCATTGTGAGATCTTCCAATTCCGAGACGATTTTTACACCTGTCCTGGAATAGGATACTGATTGAGTGGATCAGCGTCCGCCCACCCAGCTAGGCATGGAAGAGGCAGGTAAGAAGAACAGGCAACTATGAAAAAAATTATAATTTTTACCCGACGCCTTTTCTGCCTTCAGAATGAAACAGATGTCTCAAAAGAACGCATGTCCCTTAAAGCAAAGTTCCATTTCAATCGCTAAGCTAATTTACCAACAATCCATCAAGTCAAAAGAATTCTACACAAGAGCAAACTGCAGATTTCATGGACGGAGGAGAACAAAACTGAAGCACCCAGGTATTGACGTGAACAAAGTGAACCTTTAATGTAAACTTAACCTAAATCGCCTATATATATATATATATATATATAGAATACAATATATAAGTCTCAAAAGATACATGATGTATTCAATGTAAAATATCAAGACATGTTCACCTCTGTTCCAGCGCTGCCATCTTTAGAGCTTCGTGGGTGTTACTCTTCTCTTAGCATCCACCTACGCTCCTCCAGGCTTCACCTGTGGGAAGTCTTTTCTGCTCTCCCTTGTCACTCAAATCAGTGGCATAGACTAGTCAAATGCTGATGATTTGACAGAGAAGTGGGAGAAAGAAATATTTTAAAATACTACCTAATTTTACAATTGCTACCTAATTTTACAATTGCTAGCATATCTTCTAGCAAAATGTTTGATGGAATTTAATGAACTTTCCATAGAAGAAGGGTGGGTGGGTGTGTGTATGTATGTATATATTTTTAAAAAATGATCATTACTCTGGGAACTGCATTAGTATAAATGCCATCTTTTTCCCTTTCTTTCTATTTAAAGAAATATATATATATATATATATATGCATGCAAGTGGCAAAGAGGGGATTATAATCATTATGATATTATGATACAAGGGGCATAAGGAAGGCAAAACTGGGGGGAAATAAAATTCATGACAGAGCCACTTTAAATAGAAAGAAAGAAAAAAAATAGAGAAAAAGATGGCAGCATTTATACTAATGCAGTTCCCAGAGTAATTATCAGTTTCCTTGACAAAAAAAATGATCTCAGAACATTGTTTTAGATCACAATAGAAGCAGGTGTGCTGGTTACTCAAAATTAAGGAGCAGATAAGTACTGTTACAACTGTAATGGCGGGTACATCTTCTGGCTTGTATTAGTAAGTTTGCACCTCATTCTCTAACTCAACATAAAGACAGCATGGAACATACGACTTTACTTACACATCTCCAGTCCTGGTAAAAAAAAAAAAAAAAAAAGCTTCAATAATCAAAACAAAAATAAACCAAAATGAAAGCATTTTCTCTCCATCGGACCTGTTAGCAGTCCGTCAGCTCAGGCATATGCCAAAAATGTATCTCACAGTTTAGCCCTTGGAGTCATGTCAAATGTCTTTTACATGATGCTGTGTTTCACCAATCCAAAATCGGCCTCTTCAGATCTCTGACTAAACCGTTCCTTTTATTCCTCGCCATTAGAAAGCAACTCCCACATTGGATCATTACAAAAATCACAATAAAAGCACGAAGTCAAGCTAAAATAATTTGATCAGCATGCATTTCACTATATTAACTACACAAAGTGCTAAATAGACTTACAAGTCAAACCAAGACTACTTAACATTCCAGTTTCTGGAAATTAAATAGAATAAAATGAAAAAAAAAATAAAAAAATTAGGTTTACAAATTAAACCTACTACTGTTTTCCCAAAAGATATGGAATTTCTTAAATATTGTATTTGGATGCTCAACAACATTTTTGTGAATAAAAACACAAAAATACAGATAAATACACTGACTGCATAACAATGTAAACTATAGTATGTCTTTAAATAAAGATATTTTATACAAACTGTATCCATCACAGAGAAAAATGCTTATATATACATATCCTTAATAAAAAAAAATGCTGTTAGAAAAGAAGAGAGTTATAGAAACAACAAAAAGTAAGCAAAACAAACTCTATATAAAATCTCGCTGGTTCCAAAATGCTTAAACAGTGTTTCAATTCCTTATTTGTTTTTACTTGCATTAATTACATAATTTCCTCCTTTCCAATTCCTGTTGAATATCAGGACTGAATTTTGAATATCCAAAAATGTAATGTGTCATATCTTGAAATGCATAGGCACACTTATTACACGTTTTAATCGTTTGTTTTTCTGTGAAAAAAGTAATCAAAAAGTTTAATTTAAATTCTACATTCTAGACACAAAAACGTATAAACCGTATAATATTGAATCTAACTATTGATACTGGATATATTCCAGTACATAGAGAAAGTTTCAGATGTTGTCCTTTAGAGCTTTAAACTAATTAACAACCATTTCAAACATAAAGTGACATTACATTTGAAATGTAATTTTACAGACTTAAGAGTCAAAATACTGACAGTGGGGAATAAAATGGACATTGTTTTACTCTGTTAAAGCGCACCAATGTCTGACTGCTGAACAGGTGGAGATGACAGCACAGTCAGTGTTCACGTGTAGCCAGCAAGTCATGGATGGCTGTCAGAGAAGCAGCAGAAAACAGGATGACCGTTTCTTGCTGCTGCAAAGAAAGGTCCCTGTGGGGGGCCGGGCTCGGTCCATACAACCACACAGAAAGCATCCAGCCACGCGCTGCACCAAAGCACAAAACTTTAAGTGAGATCCACGAGGCCTGATTAAAATGGCCGACAGCAACACTGCCTGAGCACAGCAACAGCCCCCAGATGACTGGGCTGTGGCCTCCAACGCAAGGTTTGAAGCCATGTGGGAGCAGTTCTGGGCCCGACTAGAGCACAAGCTCCAGCCACGTCGGCCACCACAGGTTAGTGAGAGGTCCAGAGCGCCTACAGCACGACAGCTGGCCGGGACTGGACACCCTGATCAGCCCACGACCGGACCAAAAACACAAATTAAGTATCTGCAACAAGCTGCAGTGCCCGAGAGGCGTACACACGCCCAGTCCGGCCAGAGTGCACCCACTGCAGGCCAGCGGAGCTCCGGCAAACACAGGGACCCCGGCAACATCTCCAAGCGGCGGAAAAGTGGGAAAGGAAGACCCCGGCAAGCCCGGCGCATAGGCACCCAAAGGAGACAAGGCCCGCGTGGTCCACAACACCAAGACCACTCACAAATACACGTACCACATAACACGAAAGCGAACGCTCTCCAACCAACTAAGCTGCAGGCGAACGCGACACCACCAGCTCAACACAGCCCCAAAGATCACCCCAAGCGGCGCCCTCCGCTGAACCCAAAGCAGCGCAGATCACATATTACAGGCGGCGGCAGAACTGGACTACAGCCTGCGCAACCACTGGGGTCACTACACAACCTAATAGCATACCCAGCGACACCGCAGGGACACACCAAGGGAAACCTAAGGGCTCTCAGGGGCCACACGGCCATACTCAGCATGCACCAGCAAATACCAACTACACTGCACTGGTCGGACCACTGGCAGCCCTACATAAACTGTCTTCGCATGGAGGCTCACGGCCCAGCAGGGGTATAGGTTGACTGACTATACGACTGTGTTGGCACACAGGCTGGCTGCCATGACAGATCACTCCTCTGTTACCAGTGATGCTTGGCTGTGATACGTATTTCTTTGTATTATTAGTTGATGTTTTTACATGTTTTGGCTAACACAAGCTTTTGTTCTTCTCATCACTTATTCTCACATCACTCACACAATATTTTAGCTGGGTATTAAGTCTCCCATGCCAGGCCTCGCTATAACTCATAAATGCAAACCCAGCAATGTATTTATTCATGCATAGAAGAGGCTTAATTGCTCAAATGTTATAATCGTTCATTTCATGCAATTGTCTCACCAGTGACACCCAATTAATGTTAGCTAATATGTCTAAACAGATTTACAATTAACCTACTCGGGCAAATATAACTGTACAGCATGTATACAATCTGTTAGCTCTTGACGTAAAATGCTAATAATATACACAGATAGTGCAGTGATGTGACCTTATGTACCAAGCAAGTCTCAGCTATGTCCAGCTAGCATGTTAATCCCCATAGGCTGCATGATTGACCAGTTTACTGGATTACTAAATATCGAGACAGGCAGATCTTTTGTGCAACCATGATTCCATGCTTAACCTCCAACATGTTTCCCATCCTGAATATAAAAAAAAAAAAAAAAACTGTGCTATGTATTTTAATGCCATTCCTATGTTAATGTATGTTTCTGTACCTGCTTGCACCAGCTATCGTGGCAGTGCAAACATGATTGTTCACGCTAAGCACAAATAAAATAAAGAATAAAAAAAAAAAAAAGGAAAGGTCCCTGTTGCGAAATCAAAATGATACACATGGCCTAGTTAAAACTAATGTGTTGAATCCTCATACAAACAAGTCCCCCTCAGAATGTTACCAGGTGGTAACAGAACCATACTGCATCAGTAGGCTTTACAATCTAAATAGTTTTTTTTTTTTTTTTTTTTTTAAATAGTAATAATAATTAAGTTGTAGGTGAGAAAAGAGAGTCTTGGTTTTAACGTTTTTCCAATACTGAATGTTAATAAATATTCCTGAGATTGGTTCCTACACTACTAACTGGATCTTAAAAGCTACTCGCCATTGCAAACCCGGAGAGTCCATGGCACCCTCAGCAGTGGTGAATTTCTTTCTACTTGTCAGGGTTATATTTTCACTCCCTAGTGCCAAATGAAAAATGTGAGACCTGTGCCAAACCTCAATCGAACATTCATCTTTGCTCTGAAGTTAGGCATTTGCTGGAAACCATTTGAACCCAGTGAATACTCATTATTCATTCAGCACAGTAGTCCAAAATAAATTACTTAAAGGTTCACGATAAGATTTATTAAAAGTGAAACAAAGAAAAATATGTTAATACTATGAAATAATACCTTACAATAATACAGGGACAGCAAAGTATCACTTCTGTCCTATAAAACTAGCACCTTTCATACCATGCTTTGCCATAGATATCCACCATGTAAGTCCCATTTGTTTTCTTTGTCTTACGTTTAGTATCATTACCATTATTTAAGGCATTTCAAAAGGCTCAAAACACAATTTGTAACTATACAGTAAATCAAGAGACTGGTTACATACAAAAAGCAATTCTAGTAGAAATATTTAACAGTTGAGCAATCCCCATGGAAACAGATTGTTCTACTACTAGAGATTTCCCCTTTAAATTACTTTTCATACTTAACTCCCCCCGGTGCCAATAGATTGATGTAACACTATTTTTAGGAACTGGCACTCACAATTAGAAAAAGCATTGGGTCTTATTCAATAAACCATTTCTGTTTGGCGATTAAATCTCTATATATTATAGACACACACCCGCTCTGCTCCTCCTGTTCACAACCAGCACTCTTCAGTAACAGAACATACTACTGAATAGAAGGTTTTATCTGCCACCAGAAGAGAATTAATACCATTTATTCAACATGAATTTAGGGTTTAACACTCTTGACAAGTTGGTGAGCTAAAGGCAGTCTTGAAAGACGAACATAGCATACATTAAATGCTTTTGATAAAGACAAAATAAAAAAACACATGGAAGACACATCCTCTTACCTTTTATACTTCTCTAAAGTGTGTACTTTCTTTTTTTAAAGAGAAAGAAATTATAAGTCCACCTTGTGCTTGAAATAGGAAGGAAAAAAAAACTGTACAGTACAACAAAAACAAATGAAAAAAGTTTGATTGCACGTTTTTTTTTCTGAAACACTTTTTCTAAGGATCCCCCTGTTCTTCTTTTAAATGCAGCTGGCAGTAAATTCGTAGCGTAATTTGCAATTTATGGAGGGCCTTCTGGGATCAGTGATGTGAAGAAGGTTGTAATGAAGGACCATGCAGATGCCACAAGTCCTGGGTGTGGAACTGCTGCTGCATCATCTCCTGTGTCATCTCTTCCCTCATCCACCAATCCTTCATCCATCCTACGTTCCTTTTGAGAGAAAGCAACAAAGGTCTATAAGTGGTTCTCCATTAACAAAGTGTATGCTTTTACATCCCTATAATGTGCATTGGGTTTAGCGAGCACTGGGTTACTGGTATGACAAAAATGAAAAATCTACACACACGTACGTACCTACATAAACATACATACAGGGCTCACAATTTCCATTTACTACTAGCTAGTGATATTTTAGCCCTGGCGAGTAGAAATTCACACCTAGTATGCTATGGCTTGCAGTGGTGAGCAACCTTTTTTGCCTGGTTAGTAGCATAGGACCTCAAATGAATTTATACATATATGCATACACACATACATGCTCATATATACATACACACACATACAAAGTGATGCCATATATGACTAGATTTGTCTAGGTGGGTAAAACTGAAAATAAACTACATAAATGAATGAGAAGGGCATTGTTTGTCCATGAGGCTAGCAGACAAGGATGGCTTTTCTGACAAACTGGTGACTTGTTTTTTGGAGGCATGTCACCAATTACCCACATAGATATTTATGGGCATCGACCACATTCTGCTATCACCTTGGGGTGAGAATCGTGCCCGTAAACTGTTACACCATGAGGCATTCTCTTCATTCATTTGCCATACATTGTTTTCATTCATTTTGTTATTATCCTCCAGTGCATGAATTTTCGATTCTTTACTTTTTTTCTTTGTATGGTGGTTTTGTAGTTGTCACAGATTTTTGTCACAGTAATTTCTTTATAGTTGTCTCACAATACTGAGTAGATTGATTTGCAATGTTGTGTCCTTTGGATACATTTGCCTACTAGTCCCTTTAATCCATGCTGGATCTGTAGTGAATGTTTCCCTATTTTTTACGTGCTGTTCAGGAGCGGTAAACACATGTTTTTGCCTCTTTTTTTTGTTTTTTTGTTTACTCCCCTAAGTATAGTGTGTTGCTGTTTGTTGATGGTGTCTTAATAAAGGTCTTGGTGGAGGACTGATTTTATATATATATATATATATATATATAAATAAATGTGTGTGTATACGCCTAGGACTGGCACCCGGCATTTTAGACAATACTTTGTGAGCCAATGTGCAAGGACACTTTGTATCTTTATATACATCCACACACATGCACTATATGTAGAGGCATGCACACAGTAACACGTTTTTTAACTTCTCTCATTCCATTCTTTTGTTTAAACTCCTCCGATGTATCAACATTTCTTTAAAAATAAAAAAAGGGAAAAAACGGTTTTAAAAATATTTCACATTGTGGATGTTTTACTTTATTATTCAAATGTAGAAGGAAGAAAGTAAGTTGTTACAGAAGGTTTGAAGAGGACAGCTCCACTTACCTAAGGTGCACTGGGTGAGTGCTGCCTTTATGGTTCATGGAATAATTCATTTTTCCTGTTTAGAACTACATTCTTTGTGACATAATATGTTGGTGCTTTTTAAGGGCATATATTGTGATCTATTGGTGGGTTTTCAGTAGAGTTGCAGAATCATTCTTTGTATTGTGCAGTATCCGCAATAATTGAAAAACAATTCAAATAAAAATACAGCTGTGCTGCTTTACACTGAAAGCTATCTTATAACTTACTAGGACGGGAGCAGCGGCTGTCAACATCTGATCATGCTCCTTTCAGTCAGAGAAAATGATCAGGTCACAGCTTTTGCTCTTCAAAATAATCTCTTTAGCCATGGGAAGACTATAAGAATGGCCCCTGACACTGCCGACCAGAGACCCCCTGATCCCTCATTACTTTTCTGCTTTTTCCTCTCTCTCTCTCTCGTCTCCTCTTTCATCATTCCCAAAACTCCTTTTTTTGGTTATTTCCAAAAAGTATAAAATCCTCAAGACCTGAGAGAGAGTTTCAAAACTAATTAATACTTGCCATTTTAGTCTTTATATTAACCAGTTTACCACAAAGTGGAGAGAGGTGTTTATTATTACTACAACTACGTTTATTGAATGTTCGGTTACCATTTGGTCATGAACGCCCAAAATTATTATTATATTTAAATGCCGTAACTCTACTTGCATATATATTGTCTGTACATTCCTCTCTGCTATACGACATCATATAGCAATGTAACACAATTTTCTCTGTCAAGTAATCTATGTGCTATGTTGTAATCTGAATGTCTTCTGAGAAAAATAGAAAAAATAAAAAATAAAGGAAAAAAAAATCAACATACAGGTCATTATTTCATTGTATTTATTATCTTAAATAAATGGCTCAAATTATTAAGCCATACAGTAAATTCTAAAAGCTGACTTTTATATTTCTATATCCAGACAATTTAAATACAAAAATAAAGTGCAGGTGTTTATTATTTTGCCTTTTTTTTTTGTTGCAGTTTGTTCCTGTAATCTACCTTAGATATAGATATAAAGTTTCCTACACCCAAAACACATTACTACTTGTTATTTTTTATTAACGAATAAATCATTTGAACTTGGTCCTGCAGCAATAAATATCCATAGCTTTAAAAACAAAAAATGGATCTCCATGCTATATATTCAGTGGATCTTAATTGGCTGGTTAGAAAGAAAACAGAGCCTCCATGCTAGCATGTATATAATGCGAGTTAAAATCTCTTCTTTTTTTTTTTTTTTATATATATATATTATAATCAACTGTCAAACAGTTATTTCCTAAAATTGTCAGTAGGAAGTGCTATATCCCAGGTATGAATCATCAACAACAAGCGTAGAAAGACACCAGGAGGACTAGCGGAATTTTAACTGCACATTCAGACAGATCTAGAGATTAAATTTTTTTAAGAAAGGTACAAATCAATCTTTATGAACCAACTCCAGAAAATATATATAATAAATTCAAGCATGTGTATAATAGGCCAAGATATTCAAACCTTGGAGGATAGTTTCACAACCAACTACCAAAAAGTCGAATCTATCTATCTATATATTCAAAACAAGAAAATAAATCCTCACACAGAAGAAAAAAAAATAGTACAGATTCTCCATATTTTTTGCACTCAACTCTCAGCCAACAAATAAATGGCAGGATCAGCATCATAACCTCCTGCAGAAGCTAGATGTCAGTTCAGCCAGCAATTCAGCATACTCGCCATCCGGTGGGACCCAAGTTTGCCCCCACAGTACTTCTGGCATCATAACCACCACAGTGGGTTCTAGTGATTTTGAAACTTGAATAACCCTTAACTTTTTACAAGGACATTGCAATCCGCGTTAAAGACCCTCTGCCGGGGGGGCGGAGCCAAGCTACGGAGCTGAACGGTCGCATAGTACCCGAGCTCCGTCGACTTTAAACGGCATTAAAACCCTAATAACCGAGAAAAACCAAATCCCCAGGCAACCCGGGCTAATATGGGACGAAAAATAAAGAAACAAAAACCGGACAAGCCGAAACCAGGCTCCAGCATTGGAGACTTATGGAGGCAGGCACATGGCGCCTCTTTACCCAAGATGGCCGCCTATAAGGGTGAGAGCTCCGCTTTCTCGGACGACCAGCTCATAGAGCCCAGGAACTTCCACTTGCCCCCCCTGCCAGAGCCCAGCCAGAGGCCGGTAACAACTACTACCAAATCGGATTCCGCACCGGTGACCAGGGCGGACATGCAGGAGCTACTGGCAGGCTTGCGAAGAGACCTTCAGGGGGACATGGCTGCCTTCCGCAAAAACTTGCAGGGCCTACAGGGTCGGATGGGAACTGTGGAAAAGGACTCCCACGACACAAAGGCACAAATTACTCACCTGATACAGGAGATCCAAACACTCCACCGACACCATGCTGCCACAGAACAGAGATTCGCGGCAATCGAAGATTACAGGCGCAGCAAAAACCTTAAAATCAGAGGCCTGGCTGAAGTGATCCCAGACGCAGAAATACCGCACTGCGTGAGGCGGCTGTTCACAGCTCTACTCGCACCTAAACAGGCGAAAGGGGTGATGATTGCAGATGTGTTCCGCATCCCGAAACCCTCAAAGGCACCCACCACGGCCCCACGGGACTTAATAGTCTGTTTTCATACTAAACAAGACAAGGCTGCAGTAATGGGGGCACTCAAGGGGAAAACCCCCTACAATTTCGAGAACTCGAGCCTCACTTTCTTCGCTGACTTATCGGGGAGCACCTTGGGGTGGCGCAGGACACTACAGCCTTTCACTTCTTTGCTCAGAGCCAAGGACATCCCCTATGGTTGGCGGGGATCCCATGTTCTAACGGTCCTCCAGGCCGGCAACACATACCCTATCCGGGATCTCGAAGGAGCTGCGGCCATCCTGGAGACTCTGGGCCTCCCACGGGACGCACTCACAAACGGAGGAACAAGCACCACAGCAATGACACACACATGGGACCCGGCTGGAGCAGCCCCATTCGTACCACGAAGACCCCACGACGATAATTATACGGCAGTCACCACCTAAACCCTGGACATACACTCCAGTAGGAGACCTCCCGCCAACCTACCCACGCAAAACTCAATCAGCTTGTGTCTATTCAATGCCACAAAATCCCTGGCACCGACGACACTCTGCTAGCTCACAACGCTGGTGACCACCACATCCTCTGGAGCCCACTTGGCGAACGAGGGCAAGTTGCTGTTTGACAGCCTTCCTATCCAGAACATTCTAAGTTCTCTCTTGGACTAGAGCGACACTAACACTCTGTGTACAATGCTGCTAACGCGGCCATGCATGTAACTATGTTCGCTCATAAGCCTGTAAGCTGGTACCATTGCCGTGCCACCATGTTACCCTTCACACAGCAATAACGCCATAGGAAATCACACTACCTACACCACAAATGTCCCCTAACTTCCAGCCCCACTAACCCGTGCCTGGGCGTACCCTTAAGATTTCCATAGATAAATGCATTCTCATTTTAACCATACACTACTAACGATACACCTTTTTCACCCCACTGTTGTCCATGTTAATTTGCTTTTCGTTCCAGGCACTTTCCTTATCACTCCCACTATGAGAGTAAAACAGAACAGGCATTTGTCTTTAGCCCTCCGTATCTAGCCGTTTGTATTTAGCCGTTCGTAGCACTAACTATTTAATGTGAGCAGCTTGTATGCATATAGTAAGGCAGTCTTTTTTTTTTTTTTTTTTTTTAACTATGTTGGGTGCGGGACGATACGTTGCCGCCATAGCCATCCACCTCTAGCCTATGGCCTGACCAAACTATTGAGCCTTGTAACCAACACCGTTAACACGTTATAAGATGTTCATGTTCGTAACAATGTACATAGCCTCACCTTAGCAACGCACCTGCTCATACTCAATGTTATCCATATACGTTACTTTTTCTTTGTTATACCTAGAAAGCTTTCACAGGCATGACTCCTTCACTTTTCACCATTATCTACCTTATGTACTACCTATTGTTCAGCATACTTCTTGGATAAGATAGAACTGTTAAAACTTAAATTTAAAAAATGTGCATGTACTGTTGCCACTGTTATCCGTGTACTCAAAGTGTGCGCTGTTGTGGCGCTTGACCTAACAATGTACCTACCTGCACAACAAAAATAAAGAATTAAAAAAAAAAAAAAAAAAAAAAGACCCTCTGCCAGCAAATGAGCAGCCAATTTTAAATCAGCAATCCTGCAAAGATCTTCTGTTGATAAGCAGAATGCTTGATGTCCTCCAGTTGTCCTACAGTATGGACATATATTGGTTCTCACTGGTTAAATGAAACCATCAAATGATGCTTTGACATTAATAAAAGGGTAAACAATGTTACTTAAGAGGAAGAAAAATAGAGAATATGTTAAAAATAAATGGCTATGAGTATTTACCATGTCCTGAAAATCATTGTCTGCTCTCTCTCGATCCACATCTACAACATTGACTCTTGCTGGCTGTTGACCTTCTTGTCGAAATGGAAACCATCCAGCCTGATGCCTATTATTAATGGAAAGCATAAGTAAGTCTTTCTAATGAAGCAGATAATAAGGCGTTAATAAGGTTATATAAAGTGAACTTTAGGGTTTCTGTAATGTCTCCTAAATATTTAAAGGAAATAGATATGTTACTTATAATTGTATTGCGTCCCATTTTTTATTTTTATTTTTTATCAGGAAGAAAAAACAAAAACTCATCAATCTCATCTTTATTCCAGGACAATCTAATCACTGCTTCACTGATCAAGTCATTAATCCCTATGAGTTTTATCCAATCAGATGCTCCTCATAGAGAAGCACTGAGGAAACCATACACAAGCAGCAATCACCGTGAACCCGTAATCTAATGCTTCTCATAGAGAAGCACTGAATCCAGTTCTTCTCGTAAATAAGCATCAGACAAGCACAGAGTCAGTCATTATCATACTTTGTTGTCAAATAGATTAAATCTTGAATCTAGTTTGAAGCTCCTAGTGACTGAATGTCTGACAACAACTAGTATGCATGTAAACTGTAAAACTTAAACTGCATTGTTTTCATTTGCAAGGCTGCAGGGGCAGTAATTATGCCCCCAAATGTAAACGAGTGGAGTTGTGAGTGGGATGAACTATTTAAACCCCAGTTGGAAATAGGTGGTAAAGCATATTTTTCATTTGATGTATTTCATGTATTTTATTTGTTTCAAACATTTTTATTGCATTTTTTAAATATTTATATACATATAATGTAATAACAATAAACATCTCAAACAACACAAATTTAAAATTCAAAAATAAATAAAATGAAATGGAAAAATTAAAAAGTGGGGGGAAATAAAAAGAAACTAAATAAAATAATTTTGTAAACATATGTAAAATCCTCCTTAAAAATAAGAGTTTTAGTAATTTAATATATCCTATCTACAAAATGACAGAAAGCTGTTGCAATAATAGCAGTATATATTTACATAGTTTAGTTAAATGGGTATCCTATTACTACATTATTTTCTGAAAGGGCACACTTAATTTTGAGCAATTCACTTGTTCTTTCATGTGTGGGGCTGTCAGAGTCCATTAAATTAAATGTGTATTTTAATTGCAGGAATGGGGTAAGTTTGACATAAACGTGTGATAAAATCCAATTGCCCCCCAAAACAAGGACAGAAGGTGCCTGTGTTAAAAATGATTCGCTTAGAGTCATGTCTACAAATGCTCGCAGTTTAAAGAATAAGATCCATGAACCTGTGGCAATAATGGCAACTGATGATGTAGATTTAGTCGCTGTTACTGAGACATGGTATAATGAGAACAATTACTGGGACATAGCAATACCAGGGTACTCTTTTTATAGAAAAGACAGGGAAGGCAAGAAAGGGGGAGGGGTGGCCCTGTAAAGGATAGCATAAAATCTAGCCTAATAAAATCTAGTGAGGCGAACATAGAGTCTGTTTGGGTTACGTTAGAATTTGGTAATCACACAGTAACTCGAGTAGGTGTGATTTATAGGCCCTCGGGACAAGTAGAAGTTAGCTAAAATGAGAATGAAAGGGGAAGTTATCATCATGGGTGACTTTAATCTTCCTGATGTGAACTGGAAAACCAATATAGCTGCTTGTGCCAGGAGCACACATATTCTAAACTCCCTACTGGGATTGTCTCTAAAACAAGTCGTTGAGGAGCCAACTCGTAAAGAGGCCATACTAGATTTAGTGTTAACAAATGGAGATTTGGTACAAGATATTACTGTAGGTGAAAGTTTAGGATCCAGTGATCATCAGTCAGTGTGGGTTTAATATAAGAACAGTGACTGAATCACACCACACAAAAACAAAAGTTTTAGACTTTAGAAAAACTGACTTTTCTAAAAATAGAATATGTGTAAAGGAGTAATTAACAGACTGGAGCAATTTAAATGGAGTCCAAGAGAAATTGGATTATTTAAAAGTTGCACTGCTGAAGGCAACAGAAAATTGCATTTGGCTTCTCAGTAAAAGCAAAAAATTCAAGAAACCACTGTGGTACTCCACAGATGTGGCCAAAATAGTAAAAAACTAAAAGTTAGCATTTAGCAATTATAAACAATACAGAGTTAGGAAGACAGAAGGATCTATTAGATTAGGCAGAAAGAGGCTAAGCAAGTTATAAGAGCTTCCAAATCACACACAGAAATGAAAACAGCACAGCCCATTTAAAAAAAGGGGGGGGGGGCAAAACATTTTTTAGATACATAAATGAGAAAAGGAAAGTAAAACAAGGATTAGTTAGAATCAAAATAAAAAAGAAGGAAGGTATGTAGAAGAGTATAAAGGTCTAGCTGACTGCCTCAATTAATATTTTTGTTCAGTATTTAGAGATGAAAATGAAGGAAAGGGGCCTCAGTTAGGAAAATTGAAAAATTAGTCATTTGTTACATGTGAGTTTACAGAGGAAGAGGTTCTATTTCAACTGTCAAAAGTAAAAACAAATAAGTCAATGGGACCTGATGGAATACACCCAAAGTTATTAAAAGAGCTTAGTGGTGTACTAGCAAAACCATTAATGGATTTATTTAACCAGTCATTGTTAACAGGAGTAGTTGCAGAAGATTGGAAGTTAGCGAATGTTGTGCCCATTCACAAGAAAGGTAGTAGGGAGGAGTCGGGCAACTATAGGCCAGTAAGCCTTACTTCAGTAGTGGGGAAAGTGATGGAAACCATGTTAAAGGATAGGATTGTTGAACATTTAAAAACACATGGATTTCAAGATCAGAGACAACATGGGTTTACAGGGAGATCATGACAAACTAATCTTATTGATTTTTTTGATTGGGTAACTAAAATAATAGATCAGGGTGGTGCAGTAGACATTGCTTACCTAGATTTCAGTAAGGCTTTTGATACTGTTGCACATAGAAGGCTTACCATTAAATTGCAATCTTTAAGTTTGGATTCCAATATTGTTGAATGGGTAAGGCAGTGGCTGAGTGACAGGCAACAGAGGGTTGTAGTCAATGGAGTTTATTCGAAGCATGGGCTTGTCACCAGTGGGGTACGTCAGGGATCTGTACTTGGATCCATTCTCTTTAATATTTTTATTAGTGATATTGCAGAAGGTCTTGATGGTAAGGTATGTCTTTTTGCTGATGATACTAAGATATGTAACAGGGTTGATGTTCCAGGAGGGATAAGCCAAAAGGCAAATGATTTAGGTAAACTAGAAAAATGGTCAGAGTTGTGGCAACTGACATTTAATGTGGATAAGTGCAAGATAATGCATCTTGGACGTAAAAACCCAAATGCAGAGTACAGAATATTTGATAGAGTCCTAACCTCAACATCTGAGGAAAGGGATTTAGGAGTGATTATTTCTGATGACTTAAAGATAGGCAGCCAATGTAATAGATCAGCAGGATATGCTAGCAGAATACTTGGTGGTATAGGGAGAGGTATTAGCAGTAGAAAGAGGGAAGTGCTCATGCCATTGTACAGAACACTGGTGAGACCTCACTTGGAGTATTGTACGCAGTACTGGAGACCGTATCTCCAGAAGGATATTGATACCTTCGATGGTGTTCAGAGAAGTGCTACTAAACTGGTTCATGGATTGCAGGATAAAACTTACCAGGAAAGGTTAAAGGATCTTAACATGCATAGCTTGGAGAAAAGACGAGACAGGGGGGATATGATAGAAACATTTAAATACATAAAGGGAATCAACACAGTAAAGGAGGAGACTATATTTAAAAGAAGAAAAACTACCACAACAAGAGGACATAGTCTTAAATTAGAGGGGCAAAGGTTTAAAAATAGTATAAGGAACTATTACTTTACTGAGAGGGTAGTGGATGCATGGAATAGCTTCCAGCTGAAGTGGTAGAGGTTAACACAGTAAAGGAGTTTAAGCATGCGTGGGATAGGCATGAGGTTATCCTAACTATAAGATAAGGCCAGGGACTAATGAAAGTATTTAGAAAATTGGGCAGACTAGATGGGCCAAATGGTTCTTATCTGCCGTCATAGTCTATGTTTCACTGTATAATACAATGGTGCATTAGAAAAAGGTCCATGTCGCATAGAATATATAAATATACTTTTATTTTACAGTCATTCCAAGCATTCTCACATGTGATGTGCCATTGTGAACATGAGTAAGAGTACTAACTATTTCCACACATCATAAGCAGTACTTACATATACACAAGTATCATAGCACCCATGACCATTACAAAGCGGCTGAAGGAAGAGTAGAAATACACTATGCTGAGAAGGATGGCTGCTCGAGACACTGTGTAAAGCCAGTCAAGCCAATCACGGTTTATGTCTTCTTCATTCATCACTGGCCCACCCTGAGCATTCATTTGTACATTTGGGTTTACTTCAGGTGCAACATTCGGAACAGCTCTAGGAGGGTTTGGAGGAGGTCTTTCAGAATTAATGGCAGGTGGGCTGGCTGGACGTTCACTCTGAGTTTCTTGTGTAGTCTGATGACTGGCTGCTGCTTGGCTAAAACAAATAAATGGGTGCTTTAGTCAAATAAAATCAATTAGTTAATTAAAAAAAAACACAACTGCAATGACAAAACAATAGAAATCTAAACTTTAGAGCTGTCCTGAAAGTGACTTAATATTTCATAGCTTTCTGTAAGCCCTGTCTTCACAATTTGTGTAGACTACTTGCATTTGAAGATTGACCTCTTTCTATAGTTCTTTTAAGTGCTACTCCATAGTATGCTTACCTAAATAATACAAACTTCATAAGCTTGTTGGAGTGTTCTGAGTTGCAACAGTTCACAGTATGTCATAATATATGTAAAAGAAAAATCAATATAAGCGTTTATGCTAATAAAACAGTTCATACTTACTACTGCATGTAGTACTGTCGGGCGTACATCTGCTGCCACCACATCACTTGTAAAGGGCTGATGGCTGAAAAGACTGGAAACACAGCAGGGCCTCCTTGCCCAGGAACTGGATTACCTACAGGGCTAAAAACACACACAGAAAAAAATAAGACATCAGGTTATCTTCTAAGTTGGCATGTGCTATTCAGCTAAGTTTAACAAACTAGCTGTCAATTCGATTTTAATTAAATTAGCCATCACTTATTACAATGTTCTATACAGCTGATCATCCACATACTGAAAGAAGCAATAAACAAAACCAAATGTAATAACAGTTTGTTGCCAAAAGTGATGTTTGAGAGTTTCATTCAAATTGCAATATAGATGCATGTGTATTTGGAATACAACATTGAGCAGGCCAGGGTAGAATAGAAAACAGTGAGACTGAAAAGCTCTTTGTTCACCTGAACTCTTGGTATTGGCAATAAAGACATGAAGCATGTTGGAATTATGAGGGAGTATTGCCCTGCTTTGTGAGTGTTCCAAAGAAGGGCCAATCACTTTGGAAAAGAAAGGAACTTGGGGTGTTATATTAGTGATATCATTGCAGAGCTGGCAAGCTGGTGAACAAAGTCAATGTGGAAACTGAGGATCCTGGAGAAATCCGTAATTCTGCAGACATTTAAATTGAGAGCTGTGTAGATATTGCATAAAATTATATACAGCATATTGTTATGCAGATATAGGTTGAAGTTAACTGTATTACATCTTCCCTGTCACACCAGCAGGTCCCCTACAGGGATTTTTTTTCAAGTGATGTCATAATGTACTAGAGAAAGGAAATAAAGGGTATTGTTGCGATTTGAGCTCCCATTGAAAAGTAGTATTGTCAGGAAAAAAAAAACAGAAAAACACAAAACAAAACAACGATCAATGGCTCTAAATGCAACGGAAATCTGGAAAACGTATGCGTGTCTGCATATATAATCAATAGAGAAAAAGCTAGATATTGAAGGTATGTGGCTAGATATAGATACCAGACATAAGCATTAGTTTTACTCCTGTAGTTCAACTTACTGTTGTCTAAAATAAGAAAAAGGTTGGTTATGTATAGGGTTAGTGTACATTTGAGAAGCATGTCGATTTCTTAGGTTTTCTTCAGGCCTTGATATAGAGGATGTTGATGGCATGTCTTGAGCTGGTGACACAGTGGAGGCTGGTCCTGATTGTTCTGATCTCTGGAATACACAAATGAGGTTTCGTGAATTAAGAATATCAACAAAAAACTAGAAAGAAAAAAAATGTCCTAACAGCTGATGCAATAAACAGATCTCTCATAATAAAATATTTTTCCATTTAAACTTATTTGGATATTCAATAGATTTTGCTCTCCAAGAAAACGCTGGCAATTTATCACTAATAATAACATCAACACAGTACTAGAGAACAGAAAAGGGATTTTCTTGGACCAGCTGGAACATCAAAGTAAGTGGAAAATAGTTACATTGAAAGATATATAGGTAGGAATATTTAAGGAGCAGAAAAGGGATATATAAAGCATAATATCAAACATAAAATAAGTACTAAAAAAAATCTGGTACTGCAGAAAAGCAAACACAAAACTACAGTAGTGAATTAATTAAATAAGCATGAATTTTTTTCTTAATTTACCAAGTAGTAGTAGTAAACTCTCTGTTACCCCTTCACGGCTGGGAAAAATAAATAATTAAAAGTTCCCAGTGCATTTATTTTATTTTGAGGGTATAGAGTTTGTTGCAGAGTTATGCACTCCTATAGATTAGCAAACAGCAATGCTGGTAAGAAGCCCCCGCCTCTTCTTTTAGATGAGGTTTAACATTGGAAGCTTGCTTGAGCAGGGTCCTCATCAACCTATTGTTGCTGTTACATTTTGTAATTGTCTTATTTATTGTTAAATATTTGTTTGCACTGTGGAATAAGTTAGCGCTATATGAATGCCAAAATAATATCACATAAAATATTTCTGATTTAATGCGTTTTTAAGTGAGGGCTTGCCATGCAAACCATCAGCATTCGGAGTTAAAATAACTTATTCCAGTATTGCAAAAACCCCATAATGCATTACTTACAGAAAAGCGTTCACTTTCGGTTCTTCTGTGGGTGCTTGTGGCTCCATTATCCCTACTGGAGCAGATTTTAGGAGAGTTAGGAGGGGTCCGGGAAGCACACACTAGATGAACCATGTGATACTCATCTTGCTGTAATAAAGAAATTAATAAAAGATAGTGTAATTCAGTTCATTACAAAAATTAGCTATTGTAACTAAAAGTATGTGATCCTTTATTACGTCTGTGGTTCATTGGAATTTCACAAACATATGGGTGCAAATGTTTCTAGTTAATATTACCTACTGCCTTGATCCTTAACCTGTGAGAGGTCTCCCACTTACTAACCTACTGAACAAGGGGAAAAAGGAGAAAAAAAAAGAAAGAAAGAAAGAAAAAGAAAGAAAAGAAAGCAGATTCAGTCAGATTTTAAATATGGTGGGGCCGGGCCTGCCGACCAGAACGGCAGCCATCGTCTGTGGCTCTGAGCTGGAGCCCCAGAAAAGGGCTACACTTATTGAGCATATCTATGACATCACAATCAACATATTTGGAAGGGGGAACACCTACGCTAGGTGCACCGGAAAAACTGAATTGCTCCGAGGGGCTGCTACGCTTAGGCTGGAGGAGTGTATGTGGGGGCTCGTTTCCGCCCTCACCCCCGGTGGGTGGGGGGCCATCCCAGCATGCGACATGGTGATTTCACAGTGACCTGGGAATCCGCATGGGATGTCAGCGTCACGTGATGAGATTCCCTCCATGTCCCTCTTTGAGTGCTGCACACAGATTCACCCATTTGCCCAGAGTGCATGCTGATACTTACCTGCGGCGTGCTGTATTGAAGCCCTCAAGGGGTACTGTCCTGCCATGGGGTCCACAAGACACTTGACCTCTGGAGCTGTGGAGGCCTTAGTCTCTGGGTTTGAGGGGAGACCTGTCCCTGACCCCGAGAGCCATGTGGGACTGGTGTACACTCCGGTGTACCGGTGGCGGAGGTGGACTGCGCCTGCACCAAGCATGTGGCCAGAGTTGGGTGAGACATGAGGTGATATACATTCAGCAGTAGCTGAAGTGGCGCGGGAGACAGAGGTCTGCGGATTCTTGGTGTGGGAGTCCAGCTGACTGTGTAGGACTCTGAGTGCCCACTGTACCTTGGACTGCACTGATGGAACTCTGAGATTGGCTTGGCTTTAGATACCTTCAATTACACAACCTGGTCTGTCTCCCGATAGTTAAACAAGCAGGTCCTGCCCCCTTAACCTTTAAAAAAAAAAAAAAAAAAAAAAAAGAGCGAATCGATACACCTCATCCACCTTACATATAGCACTCATAACACTACACACAAATTAAATTTCCTTACATAGCTGCATGGGGACGGATCCTGGATCCACAGAGGAAGCCAGTGATTGTTGAATGTTTGGGATGGCATATCACCTCTAACTATCTGTGTCAATCACAAGGTGCAGGTGTATAAGATGCTTTTTTGCTGGTCCTCCTACCCTTTCTCCTTTTATTTTCTTCTACGCGCACTTCCTGCTCCTTCTACTTTAATTGCTAACCTGTATATAGTTTGTTCTACCTAATTGTTCCCTCCCATAATACCTTTTAATCTCTTTGTTCCCTATCCAACCCTCCTAGGCTTTGAGGTTACTTTGCCTTACTCCATCTTCGATTTTTTTTTCTACCTCAGAAGTAAGAAGAGAGCAAGTTTTAGTTAGCTTTTGGCTTAATGCAAACTCCATGGATGTCTTCTCTTTGGCCTCTCCATACAGTAAGAGTGCTGACATCTTCCTTCAGGACAGTCAGTTCTGTTGTGAAAAAGTTCTTAATGTCCACCATTAAATTTGAGATGTCTCTTTTGTGGCCAGGTGAGTATTGTGCGGTTAGGTTAGTGTTGTGTTTTGTAAGGTAGTCAGCATGACTGGCTGATTAAAGCTCTCCTCTGAGGTAATGTGAATCCTTGTAGTAATTCACGTTTGGATACACAATTTTTGCCCCAAGAGGCTGTGACAGGAGGAGGTCAGTATCTCAGGAGTTCCCACCTGCAGCAGGTTGGGATTTGTTAGAGTGTCTCCCCATCATATTCCCTGGCATGGAACTTCAAAGCCACTCTAAAAGGGTAAAGTACTTGAACCACCAGTCTATTCAGCAAAACAAGAGGAGCATGAAGGAGATGCGCATGGTATTTAATTTTTATTTATCAGATAAAAAGAAATGAAGCAATTAATTGATTATGAAAACAATTGTTAGTTGCAGACATATCAGTGTCATCCAGCCTGGAAGGAATTGTTATTGATGGCGCAGAAATGTAAATTCCATATTATCAATGGGTTTGAGAAGGGAAGGGCTGTAGTGCTTATGGTACTTAAAATGTCCCTTTATAATAATAAAGCCATGACATATGAATAGGCAAGGCAAAATATTTCAGCAAATTGAGTGGGGTATAGTAGTAGGCATCAATTCAATTATATATTGGGTTTGTCGGGGGCGGAGCTTGAACCACAAGTTGAGCAGTCACATGTTGGAGGGGCTCCCACTACACATGCTGATTGAATAGAAATACTTACCGACACGAAGCTTGAAACTATGCCAGGGTAGACTACCCAAGTTGGGGGCACTTGGTGAATCACCTGATACCAGACACAAGTGTTTTCCGCGATCATGAACCAGAGGTGGCACGCTGCGGCCTGCAGTGGATGAAGCTGGGGAGAGGCGGTCGCTCTCCTCGTCCCTACGCTGGGGGCACAGAGCCACAGATTGCCTGCTCCGCCCTGTCTTAGTACAGGTGGTGGTGATCCCGGTCCACTCTCTTAAGGCAGCCCGGCTACAAAGGTCACAGGCATCGAAGCCACACGAGCAGCTTCCACAAGCAGAGGCCTGCACAATGGCGGATGCCACGTGCGACTCCAAACACTGCGAAGAGAGGTCTGAGACCCTGACCAGGCTTAATGCCATATTTGATGCCTTCTGGGCAAAACTGGCAGGCAGAGAGCAGCAGACTATAGCACATGTATACTCTGTGGCGGATCGCCTGGCACCCTGACTGGGTGCCTCCGCCAATCGCTGCTTCCTAGTGCTTACCTAGTACCACAAGCACCGCACCAGACACCATCAGCACTGTAGTCCCCACTTCCAGCATTATAGCTAGGTTGGGGCTTTGAGGTCCTCCACCCACCCTGGACCCAAGACCAGGATCCAGCTTCCAGTGGGTAGATCTCTCCTCCAATATGCTCTGAAAAGAGCAAGTGATTATAATTCCAGGGGAGTATAGCGATATAGCAATCCCCAGAGCAATACAGCCGTTCACCCTCACACATGAGATGAGACTCTATGTTGAGGGTAAGCAGGAATTCCTTTATTGGTAGCCACAACTGGTCTTATATGCAGGTCTCTATGCAAGGGGCACTCCCCCTGGACCTGAGAGTAGACTACAGTAAAAACATACACACGATTACATTGGCGCTCGGGTCAAGGACACTCCCACATAAAACAAGGTAATCCCTCCTCTGTGCCTTGGAGATAATTGAGTCAGCCACTGTATTAAACTCAATTATCTCTATGTACAGAAAAAACCCCAAATACCTTTAAACACACAAAAACCCCACAAAAGTTACATCCCTTGATAGCCCCGATCTGGGTGACCAACATATCCAAAAATCACCCAGATCGGTTCAGGGGTTAAGGAATTTCCTGGAAGTCATAATTTGACCAACCACATGCATGATCCCATACCCAAAAGAGTTCCAGAGAATCAGGGCTTGCGGTCGGTCTAGTTCGGTAGTTTAAAAACCGAACAAACTACCGAACATAGTCAATGTTCTTACCCTGGAGCTTGTTCCCCTCATCCAGACGAACGATTCCACCGAACAGTGCCCTTCTAAATTGTATAGAACCGAATGCAGGCAATGATGGAAGTCCAGCAGTGTTCGGGAGTTTCTGTGTCCGATTTTAGTTCCATGAACTCGACAACTAAACACCGCTGCCTGCGTTCATGCAAACAAGATGGCTGTCACCTCATGGTCATTCATGTGAACAGCGGCCACCCAAACAAACAATTAGAACATTGCGATTAGAATCATTTCTAAGTGTTAATAGGGTTTTACAAGCTCCTGGGGGGGGTCTCTGGTTCGTGCGGCTGTTCGGGAACCGAACCATATAATCCCAATTGCACGAACAGAGCCTTTTTAAAGTATTTTAGCCAGGTCTATTGCAGGGGGCCATAGTCCTGGGGCAGGAGGCTGGCAAGCAGGCTCCACCAAAAGCCTGTGGCGAGGTTCTGTTCACCACAAACTCACATAAAGAGAAGCCCGCACGCCCCTGCCACAGATGAGCAGATACCCATCCGAAGGGAGCTCGAAGATGGCGGCGAAGAAGGCTACCTATACCGCCTGCATGCAAACACGCATAATCGAACCAGCTGTGCCATATCGAAAACTACTATGGGTCCTCCCTCGCCGAGACCCGGTGTGCAACCGCTAAGAGGTCGACATCCCTCATTGTACCGGACCCTGACAAAGCCAGGGAGAACCCAAGAGACCCCGATGGACGCATCATCTTCTGGGAATCCCAACGCCAGTCTCCACTACAGTGGGCAGATGGGCCCGACACTGGGACTCACTCAGCTGCATTTGGTGTTACCCCAGAGGGGTATTGGCTAGGCTCGGGTTGGGACTGAAACAAATCTACCAAGGGCACAGTTAGCACTCTATCAAACCCGTAAACACTGCAAGTTGTGGGGAAAGCAAATAGTCTATATTCATGTTTATGTAAAAAAAATTCTTTCACTTTTTTGTGTGTACATGCATGTAAACTTGGCTGGGCCTGATGGGCGGTCGACGATATCTAAGTAGCTGGACGGTGAATTTCATACGCAGTTTCTGTTATATATGTTTCCAGCTTTGTCTCTTTTCAACATATAACGCTTGACACCCTCTTCACACTAGTCCCCTGTTACACAGGTACTGACAAATGTCTCCTCCTGTATTTTCACCAGCTTACTCCGTAGCAGTTGACACCACTAAGATACCATGAACATGCAAACAGGGGCCAATTAATCTCCATGCCTACGAATGTATAATGTATATAAGACTGGCAACATCTATTGTTTGCAATCAGCTAGGCCAAGACGGTTTTCCTACCTATTATACTAAAAAATTGTGCCGACTATTTTATTGCCATGCTTGTAATTCAACATATATGTTGTAGTTGAGCTTGCATTTGCTGTTGTGGCACTGCAAGCATTTCTGTATCTTCCTGCACAGCTAAATATATATATATATATTTATTGGGTTTGTCTTCAACTGCCGTTCTGTACACAGAATGTTTAACCAAAAGTATATACAATCAATGTTTGTGCTTATAAAGTCATTACACCGTGTATTTCTGGAAAAAAATAAAACTGCTGCTGGAGTGGGCAAAGGATGTATAGCCCATAATAATAATAAAGGATTGTTATGAAATTGCTGCTTGGTCTGAATTGAGCCCCAATAAGATGTAAATTCACACAAGAAGAGGATGTAACCAGATGTGCATCCCAGCTACTGTTGACACATACTATATTTGAATAATTGTTGGTGTATGCGTTCTTATATGGTGCAACTATATTGCAAGCTACATCTGGTTGAGAGTAAAAACGACTGCTTAGAACTTAATACAGGCCAGTGAAGAAAGACAATGTTTCATACAAATACATTTTCCAAAACTTACTTTCCTGAGAACATCTTTCAAACGCAAGTGATCAAGAAGAAGTTTACCAGAGTATACAAGCCTTTGATCCTTTGTCATCTAAAAAAAAAACAAAAAAAAAAAACTTGTTTAGATATATTGATAAAGTCAATGCATGAATGTTCAAGTGTGACATGTCCAGCATATACATTCACATAAATCACCTGTCATTAAAAAAAATGGTCAGCAGACTAAACGTTAAAAACTAGATAAACTGAGAGCAGGTAAATGCCACAGGAACACATTAATTTTGCCTTCTTTGGGGTGTCATTTCTGTTGTCTATATATTTGTTGTAGACCATCACATGTATAAAATATATGTAAAAATCATTAATCATTATTTCTATAATTAGCTATTCTTTTTACTGTACTTACCGGTTTGCTGGGATATACTTTAGAGAGGTGAGATTTCAATTTCTCTACTGTCCAGTCCAAGAAACAATTAATTGTCTGATCATCATATTTTTGATTTGGAGCTTTAATTACCAAGGTCACAGGACTATCCATCATTGTGTGGTCCATGGCCTGTGAGGATTTTTAAAAAAAATAAAAGAAGAAAAAAAAAAACCCTCTGTGCCAGGTACCAGCTATTAACACTAGGAGATCAAAACAAGTTTAGTCATATCACAATTGCTTTATATGATCCGCTACTGTAGGCAAGCAATACAGAAACCGTTCAACTAAAGGTCCACATGGCAAGAAAATACTGCCCATTCAGAGAGTGAAAGAGGTCTTTAAAGCATTTCACCTAGAGAAAAAAAAAAAGAAGAAACAAAGAAAAAATAAATATTAACAAGCAGCTCAAAACTGAAATCAAAGTTTATGTATAATTTCTATAAAAAAATAAAATTTAAAAAAAATCTCACAAATGGAGTAGACACAGTGGCTGCAATATGACCAGAATGTCTACCTGCACTGGAAATGGAGAGCTGGGAGTGAAATTCCAGGTTGAAAAGCTCATGGGCTGTCAGATGCAAAAAGAATGGGGAAGTGAGTGAAGACCAACTTTGTCCAGAACAATTTCAGTGGAAGGTTGGGGGAGGATGTAAAAAAGCCAACTTCTACCTGTGTATGTGCTCTATTTATATAGCTGTGGATATATGTGCTTTTTTGTTGGTGTGTGTCTGAATATTCTTTTCAGTCTGTACGTTGAGTTATCTTTTCACTCATATAACAGATATATGAATATAAAACCAGATACCATGTATGATTTAAGTCCTGCAGATTTCGAGGTGGGGCCTTCATAGATTGGATTTGTTGTTCTACCACATCCCACAGATGATCAATCAGATTGAGATCTGAGGAATTTGGAGGTCATGACAACACCTCATGTTCCTCAAACAATTGATGAACAACTTGTGGCAGCATTATCCTGCTGAAAGAGGCCACTGCCAGCAAGGAACACCAGTGCCATTAAGGGGTGTACATGGCCTGCAAAAATCTCTAGAAAGGTGGTTAGTAGGGATGCACCGAAATTTGCAAATCAATTTTGGCAAATCTGTCGAAAATTGACAGCTTGCCTTTCACACACACACACACAGAGGATTCACTGCTTCCCCTGGCCGTGCCCCGCTCCAACATCCCTCCATGCTGACCGTGAAGAAGATAGAGAGCAGAGGGGGACGGGAGTCCCTACCCCCACCCTCCTCCTCATCATCATCTTCCTCTGGGATCATGGCCTCGCCGGACAGTGGGGCTGCTCTGGAGAGGACCACACGGAAGAAAGAGAGGGCCATCCTCAGGGCGAAGCGTCATGGCAGGGTTGGACGGGGGGCAACCGGAGACCTCCAAGGGCTGGGGTACCAGTAGGAGAAAGAGAGACAAGCCAAATAGCACGGGCTTCCAGGTGGGGATGGGGAGGGGGGAGGAGTATATCCAGTGCTGTGCACTAAGGGTTATTATAGTATTGCTGTATACTTGGTGCTGTGCCCATGATAATCCAGTACAAAGACTCACATGCTGTATATACACATTGCTGTGTCCATGGACGTCTACAAAGAGTCCAGTGCTGTGTACAGTGAGTGTTACTTGCCTGCATATTCCCAATTCACAGCATGTGAGCCGCCAATAAAAAAAAAAAAGGCTTTTTAAAGCTTTTGATATAACCAGTGCTGTGCCAACATGGGGATTACCAAATATTGAATACAGTATTCCCAATGCATTTTGTGTTGGCTACATAGGATTACATTAGTGTTCATGTCGTTTTGCCTGTAGTAAATCCAGTGCTGTATAGATCAACCAAGTACATGTAAAAGGTTTGCGTGCTTACAGAATACCCAGAGCCGTGTACAGCACTGCTTCCTGTATATCCAGCATAGTCCATCCCAATCTGTATACAGTACTGTTCATTTAAAGTTCTATGAACAGAGTGATTGCATTACAATAGTAAACATTATGTTTTGTGTTCCCATGCAATCCTAACTGAAAAAACTGATCAGTGTAGCTGGAGTGTACTGTGATCAAAAATATTTTGTATATTTGAGTGTATTTAATATACACATTTGTTTCCCTTTTCATTCATTATATGGCTGTGTACAGAAATGAACATATTGGTGGTTATTCATTAATGTGCAGAATATAATTGTTTATTTTTCTTTACCTTGTGGACAGTGCACTGCTTGCAGGTGTGCAGAGCAACCCATTGTGTATAGGGATACATTCAGTAACCCGCTCAGTACTTGGTATTCTAACTGCATACCAACCTATGTGAGCTTAATGGTTTTCATGTATTTTCCTTCTAAAGCACTGCTTTTATATTCAGAGTTTATATTGCTTGTTATAATTTGTATAGAATGTTTGTACTTGAATAATGCTAGCTTAGAGCTGCTGTTTGAGTTCATTACTTGACATAGGGCTAGATTACATTAGATACAAGTTATTTTCTGTCCAATTTTTGTGTTACTGTTACTTTCAATAAAAGTGTGGTTATTTTATTGGCTTTTAGTTTTTCATATTAGATTCATTAAAAGTCTAATATTATAAAATTATAGAAAAAAACTTTTTTTTTTTTTTTATATTCTTTATTTTTGTTGTTCAAAAGTTTACCAGACATGCTTGTTTTGCCACAACAGCAGATACAGATATATAAAAAAGCATAATACTGTGGCATATAAGAGAACTGCACATTTTTTTATAGTAGCAAACAGGTTAATAAAAGTTATGTCAGGTAATGGTAAGGCAATAAGCGTGATTGAGACATCATATATATGCAGACATTAACATTGTCAAAGAAGAGAGATTTATATAACATGCTAAACTATGATTAATTCTGGAGCTTGGTAGCCGCTGGGTACTTAAGTTTAAAACATAGGGAAATAGCATATGTTAAGATGGTGGTAACATTAGCATGCCCATCATGAGCCAAACAGATATCGACAGCAGCGGGAGGAATGCCTGCTAGATTGGTTGGTATGATCTGGGACCTATGCTTCCAAGGGAAGTGTGACGAAGTGCCCTTCGCCACTTGTGCCTGGAGAGGACTACTTGCCAGCATCTTGCCATGTGACTAGGGTCCCTGGAAGATCTGGCCCTTTAAATACAGTGTGACGAGACCAATCTCGCCACATTGCATTGGAGGAGCCTGGTTGCCCACCTGCTGCCTTTGGATTATGGACCAGCAGTTAAACGGTTAATTTTACTGTGCAGAAAGATTTATTTATTCCTTTCTGCACAGCCGTTCGGTAGATTCTATCTACCGAACAAACAGCCCTTTCTTAGCCTCCCCAGAGCCGTGGGGAGCCGGCAAGCGCCGTTAATTGGCCACCCAGAAGCTGGCGTGTGCCCTCCATTTACCTTCCTGAAGCCGTGGGTAACCGCGGCTTAACGAGCGTGTGGCGGCAATTGACCACCCAGTAGCTGCGGTTAACCGCAGCTTAATTGACTGTTACTGGGTGGTCGCGGTTACACCTAGCCGCCACACGATGGCGGTGTTCTGGAGCTCCCCGGGCAGCCAGCGCTTTTCTGCCCGGCTTTCCTACGCCAAACCCGGACACTGTGTCAGCTTAGCTCCGCTGAGCCTCCAGCCCCTGGTTCTAATTCGTACCGATTTAACGAATGCATGTAGATTCGGTATTTTATGTTGGGGGAATGTTTTAACCCAGATAGCTATGCCATGGAGCCTATTCGTGTAATTAAATACTTTGGCTCCATGGCGATTAAACTGTATTTGTGTGGTCTGAGTGCCAGTCACCTAATAATGTGCACTCAGACCTGAGCTATCTGGGGATATGTTACATGTCTGTTTTATGTGCAAAAAGTAACTTTGTGTATTTTAAAGTAATATTGTATCTTGTGTTCACCACGTGCATAATGGAGTCTTGCCTCTGTCCTGGGAGATAATTGAATTACTTCTCAATTATCTCCAGGGCAGAGGGGAGGAAGCCAGGATGCATTGTGGGAAAGTATTGTGACTGTATGTCCTAAAATGATACATGTCTGTCTTTTGTTACAGTCTCCCATTTGGTCCCCTAGGGGAGTGTCCACCAGGTGGGAGACCTGCATAAATACTGGGCAGGTAGCCCTCATTAAACAGACCACCTTAACACGGAGCCTTTTCTCGTTCTTGGGGGGACTCACTGTATGCTGATAGAGACTGATTGCCAGGAGTGTAAGCCGCTTGGGAGCTTTTCCTGTTCGTCTGCTAGCAGCTATTTGTGAGGTTTCGGTTCGAGAGTTTGGAGTGCTACCTTATTCAGTTTTATGCAGTTCTGGAGTTTGGTGCATTCCCTTGTATCCAGTTCGGGAGGTTGGTGTTCTACAGTAGCTGCCTTTATATCGGAAAAGGGGAATATCGTCTAAACGGAATTTAAACCCTTGTCTGCTGAAACGGTCCGTTACATACAGTATTTGGGCATATTGTATTTTATTGTGCTGTTTCTGGCCCTTTAAGTACTTTGGGAAAGGACCTGCCGTTTTGGCATGGCACTTCGGATGCAGCAGAAGTACCGAAGTAGCTGCCATTAGAAAAACGAACACGTGGCGGTGGCCATTTTGATTCATTCGAATGCAGTCAGCGGTGTGTGCCGTCAAACTCATGGAACTAAAATCTGCTACAGAACGGCACGAACACCGCTGAAGTTTTACCTTCCCTGGAACTAATGCATTCAACAGTTCAATCGACAATTCATTCGACAATTTGAATGGTTGTCGTTCATCTGTTTGAACTGACTTTAACATGGGAAATAGACCGGCCACACAGCCTGATTCTCTGGAACTGTTTTGGGCATGAAAATGTGCTTGCGGTTGGGCAAAGGTGACATATCTATCTCCCGAACGGCTGAACAGATTCAAATTATTTTTGGGTTTGTTTGTGTTTGAAATATGCTGAATAATAATATGTTATATATTGAACATATTATATTGATATTGGATGTATAGTTTTAGAGTTATGAAAGTTGGGTAAAAATTATGTTTTCAACTGTACAGCTAATGGTGTTACCTCTCAGGCTAAGGGGAGGAGATGTGTGGGATGTAACCAGTGTGTGATTGGGTAATTCATAATTGTCTGTTGGAGTCTCCCTTGCACGGAAGAATTGCATAAAAGCAGAGTGAGTGTCATTAAAAACCAGAGTTCTTCTTCACCCTCAATCTAGAGTCCTGTCTCTTATTGGGAGAATTGCTATGCTAGTCATACTCTCTTGTTATATCACTAGTAAGCTTTTTTTAAGTGCTTGTTCCTGTCTTGCTCTCTGAAGGAGTCTACGGTGGTTATGGTGTCGGCTGGAGTGCTTGGAGCACTCAGGAAGTGCTAGGAGCATCCTTCAACGGAGGTACCCAGTCAGGGTGCCTGGTGATCCGTTACAGGAAGGATCTCACATGGGCTGATCTGGCTGTTTAGCGGCACTGCAGAAATAAGATTAGCTGTTTTTTTGTCAATTTTTTATCTTTGTAGTGTTTAGGGTAACAGGTAAGCAAAAAATAACATGTCGTCAAGGTTACAGAAAATAAAAGGAGTTGCCAGTATAATATATGACATGAGAGGAATGAGCACTTTTTTTCTCTCCTTCAGGAATACACAAGTATTTAGATGGAGGTCATTAACCCCTTAAGGACAGAGCTTCAGAAGCTTGTCTTTCACTTAATGACAACGGCATTTTTTGCATTTTTTGCTATTTGCGTTCAACTGCAATTTGCATTTTACTAATTTATTGCACCGACACATATTATATACCGTTTTTTAAAGGACAGAAAGGGCTTTAATTTGATGTAACACATATATATATAAATGCTTATTTATTATAAAAAAAATACAGAAATATGCAAAAAAAATAATTTTTGTGTGTTTTTTTTACAGTTTTTGCAATAATAATGTGTACATAATTAGTGCAGGTTAAGGAAAGTAATTAAAAATAAATTCATTTAGTTGTTCTGAATTACAGAATATATAATGTGTCTGGGATTTTAAGTTTTTTTTGGTAGTTACAGGTCACAAAGCACAAGGAGTAAAATAAACTTTTTATGTGGAGCGATTTTAGAATTTGGTATGTTTGTCTTGTAAGCCTAATAGCCATAAAAGAAAACAAAATTGCCACACAAAAGTATATATTTATATAAAGTAGACACCACAGGCTATTTACCTAAGGTTGTTTTGACACTTTCTACGTAGCCATTTTACCGCCAACCTCTGCTAAATATTGGAGTAAAATTGTGTTTTTTGGTGGTTTTCGCACACAAACTTATAACAAAGAACTTCTCATGTGTATTTTGTAAAGTTGGTGTGTGCTATTCCTGTACAAAGTTTTATTATGTGTTCAGTTACTTCTGCTGAGTACAACGGTACCCCCATTGTATGTCTTTGGCCCTATTTTGTGAAGCTACAGTGCCATATAGGAGACCTGTCCTTTTCAGTATTCACAGTAGAATTTTGAGAGACGGATTTAATGAGCCTATGCTTCCATTTGGGGTATTATAGTAGTTTGACTGTTCAAAAAAAACCCACAAAGGCCTACCATTTGTAAAAGTAGACACTCCAGGGTATCTCATAAGGTGCATATTGTGCCTTAACATGCCCCCATTTTTTTACCATTACATGCCAAAGTATGTGGTAAAAAATAATTTTGTGCATATTTTACATACGGATTGCATTTTTGCTGGGCATTTTGTAGATTTCATGTGTGCCACTAAGTTCAAACCCCCCAAATTATGCTCAGCTAAGTCTTCCGAGTAAAAGGACACCCCCATTGTATGTCTATGGCACTATTTCGTGAAGCTACAGTGCCATACAGGAGACCTGTCTTTTTCAGTATTCACAGTAGAATTTTGAGAGACGGATTTAATGAGCCTATGCTTCCATTTGGGGTATTATAACAGTTTGACTGTTCAAAACACCCCACAAAGTCCTACCATTTGTAAAAGAAGACACTCCAGGGTATCTCATAAGGTGCATATTGTGCCTTAACATGCCCCCATTTTTTTACCATTACATGCCAAAGTATGTGGTAAAAAATAATTTTGTGCATTTTTTACATACGGATTGCATTTTTGCTGGGCATTTTGTATATTTCATGTGTGCCACTAAGTTCAAACCCCCCAAATTATGCTCAGCTAAGTCTTCTGAGTAAAAGGACAACCCCATTGTATGTCTATGGCACTATTTTGTGAAGCTACAGTGCCATATAGGAGACCAAGCCATATCAGTTTTGACCGAACTTTGAATTTTGACGCCGGGCCTATGTGCAATTTCCAAGCATCTTTGCAGGTTTTAAATTCAAACTACCCCACAAAGGCCTACCATTTCTTAAAGTAGACACCCCAGGGTATTTCAAAAGGCATATTTTGAACCTTAGCGTGGGATCATTTTTCCGCTAGCGTGTACCAGGTGTAGCGGTTATAAGCGTTTTTTTCTGCCTTTTTGACACACAAAGTGAGTTTGCACAGTATATTTTGCAAACCATATGTGTACTACCACTGTATAATACTTCATATTTTGCTCAGCTATGTCTGCTGAGTACAAAAATACCCCCGTATGTACCTTTGCCAGGTATATGTGGACATCGGAGGGGCACATTTGGGACACAGCCATTCCATTTTTTTTCAAATTTTGAATTTTTACGCTGTGCCCATGTCCCATTTTAGAGTATTTTACCAGGCTATATAATCCAAATACCCCATAAAGCCATACCATTTCTTAAAGAAGACATCCCAGGGTATTTCAAAAGGCATATTTTGAACCTTAGCGTGGGATCATTTTTCCGCTAGCTTGTACCAGGTGTAGTGGTAATAAGCGTTTTTTCTGCCTTTTTGGCACACAAAGTGAGTTTGCACAGTATATTTTGCAAACCTTATGTGTACTACCACTGTATAATACTTCATATGTTGCTCAGCTATGTCTGCTGAGTACAAAAATACCCCCGTATGTACCTTTGCCAGGTATATGTGGACATCGGAGGGGCACATTTGGGACACAGCCATTCCATTTTTTTTCAAATTTTGAATTTTTACGCTGTGCCCATGTCCCATTTTAGAGTATTTTACCAGGCTATATAAACCAAATACCCCATAAAGCCATACCATTTCTTAAAGAAGACATCCCAGGGTATTTCAAAAGGCATATTTTGAACCTTAGCGTGGGATCATTTTTCCGCTAGCTTGTACCAGGTGTAGTGGTAATGAGCGTTATTAAATGTATTTTTTTACTTTTTAAACCTTTTTTTACTTTTTAAAACTATTTTTTAAACTTTTGTTTTGATTATTCATTTTTTTAAAGTTTCCTAAACTTTCGTAAAACTTTTTTTTTACAGATTTAACATTTTTCTAAGCTTTTTTTTTTACGTTAACCCCTAACTAGCAGTAAGCAGCACTAACAGTAAATTCACCATTTTCCCATAACTCCCACCCACCCCAGCTAGCAAAATATTTAATTATACAATATTTAAATTAGGGGGGCGGGGCTTGCCAAGCATCCTGACCAGACGCCATTTCCCAAAGCTCCCCAACACCAAAACCCAATCCTAAGGATTGAGGCGGAACCAAGCCCAATCTGCACCCCACAATACCACCATTGAAATCGGGAAGCCGAGGAGCATCGATAGATGCCTTTTTTTCAGCCACAAAAGTCGGCACGACGGAAGCACAGAACCGCGGCCTACCCCACGCTGTTAGGCCTCGAGAGCTTCCTGGGCGGCATCGGAACGATCAGCGCAGAAACACCCCATACCTCGACCCGGTCTGCCTCACCGACCAGCATGTCAGGCATGGGCCGGCGCTCCCAAAAGTCACACACTCCGGCGGAGGGCAGAGACATTGGAGCCATGCTCCAGAAGCAGTCGCAGCCGAGGCCCTCTGTCGCAAATGAAAACCCCGACAAGGACCGGAGCGCGGCGCCACAACACAGGCCGCGCCACTCACCAACACCTCCGGCTGAATCTCCGGAATCATCCGACGACTCCGCACCGACCACCAAGAAGGACCTAAAACTAATGCTGGCAGAAATCCACAAAATGCTGGCGGCTGATTCGGCCATCCTCAAAAAAGAAGTGAGAGCAGTGTCGGAAAGAGTCCGAACAAATGAAGCCACTTTAACAGAGGTACAGACCCAGCTCACGGAGATGGCAGACTCCATAAAAGCACTGCAAAATCAGCAACAGACCACCTCCCTTAAGCTTGCCACCCTGGAGGACCGCCAAAGACGCACTCATATTAAGATAAGGGGCATTCCTGCAACAATAACAGCAGAGGAACTGCCTCATTACGTTAGGAGGTTACTGGCCACGATTCTGCCACATGCAACGGCCAAGAAAATAGCCATTGACAGTGTATACCGCCTCCCGAATCCCCCTCACCTACGGTCTACCACGGGGCGAGACGTTATCCTCCGCTGCACCTCCCTACCTGACAAACTCCAAATACTTGCAGCGCTAAAAAACAAAACGCCACTTACCTTCGAAAACTCAAACCTGGCCTTCTTCCAAGACCTGACAAGATCCACGCTCATGCTCCGCAAATCATTCAAACCGGTCACGACACTGCTACAAACCGCAGGGCTGACCTACCGCTGGGGATGGAACGGCTCTCTATCAGTGTCACAAGACGGAAAGACACACACGATACCGTCTATGTTAGAGGCGGCAACCCTCCTGGAAACCCTGGGGCTGACACCCACGGATACACCCGCTACTGAAGGAACAACTGCGGCAAGATGGGACCCGGCCTCCATACAACCGTTCGTCCCCAGAGCAGCGAACCAACGAGAGACTGATACCCCCGAATGAAGAGCCCAGATAGGACATTTGAAACCACACTACCACTGAAAGTTTCCACTTTTGTTTGTTTCACTACATGTCCATCATATACTCACCTACCTAAGCTCCACTGGGCACAGGCCTAGAACACGATCACGCGGGCAAGACGGCAGACACCAGAACCGCACTAAGCGATGGAAAATACTACTCTCTCCCCCCCCCCCCCCCCGTAGCCTCCCTGGTCAGGGGCTTCAAACCCGCTTGCATACCCTAGACCACACAAAACACGAACCAGGCTTATAGACCCAGATCTTGCACACTATGCAAACGCTCACATAACTTGAGATATCTTGAAACCATTTATATTTTATCAAACCCGCGCACACGAGTACCGGCAGATCAAGGGAATAAATCATAACATACAACTCTCAGGCACGCAACCCCCAACTGCCCATCCCACCCTCGTGAAGCACCTCAGCATTAACACACTCATTATCAGTCTCTTGTCTAGAGATCAACGCACCATTACAACCCGCACTTAGCACCTAGACAGACTGCCTCCACACAACATTGTACAATAGTACACTTGACACAGCTTGTTACACCTTTAAAAAAATGTGCTTATGTTAACATGCTTTATGCCTTTGTATCCAATGTACTTGCACTGGCTGTTGTGGCCACGCAAGATGCTCTGTTAAGAAATGCACGCAAAAATAAAGAATTAAAAAAAAAAAAATAATATTTAAATTAGTTAATTAAATAAATGTAACCCCTGAGGGTTAAAAAATAAATAAAAGTTAATCGTCAGGGGTTAAAAAAAAAAATTAGAACAGTATAATACTGTGATCTGTATTTTGATCACTGTAGGCAGTGATCGACTGGCAGGGAAGGGGTTAATTTTTATTTGGACTGGGTAAAGGGTTTATTTTTTAAAAATTTTTACTTAAACGTTATTAAAACTTTTTTTAACTTAATTTTTTAACTTTTTAAAGCTTATTTTTAAACTTTTTTTAACGTTAACCCCTAGTTAGCGTAATACTAAATCCCCCAATTCCCCACTAACTTCCACCCTCCCCAGCTAGCTAAATTTATAATTTTAAAATATTTAAATTAATTAATAAAATAAATTGAACCCCTGAGGGTTAAAAAAAAAAAAAGAATTAACCCTCAGGGGTTAAAAAAAAAATCAGATCTTAGTAAAATGTAATCCCTGCCAATTGATCACTGTAGTCAGTGATCAATTGGCAGGGAAGGGGTTAATTTTTTATTAAAATGGGTAAAGGGGGGGTAAAGGGGGGTGGGATTTTAATTTTACTATTTTTTTCCACCAGGGGGCAGGATCACTGAAGATCCGTCCCCCTGCACTTCACACAGAACCAGGAAGTGCAGGGAGGCGGAGGTGAGTATAGAGAGCACATGTGCCCGCTCTGGCATGCTGTCAGAGCGGGCACATGTACTCTGACAGCCCGATCCGGTGCTCCCGGTCTGCCTCTAATGCAGAGGCAGACCGGAGCACCATTAACCCCACGATCGCCGCGATTGCGGCGATCTGGGGTTAATTTTAACGGGTGACGGACGAGGTCCGTCACTCGTCATTAACGCATTCCCCTGAGTGACGGACCTCGTCCGTCACTCGTCGTTAAGGGGTTAACATGTAATACCAGCACTTGGTAGGCAAGAATAGAATGCATTATAAAACATGATAGTAAGACAGGACAGCAATAAGGTCACTGGAACTGAATGGGCTATTAAAGCAAAATTAAAAGATGAGAAATTAGATGACTATGAAACATAAGGGGGTTAGTGAGTTAGGATACATCCGCTTCAATCAGGGATGAATCAGATCTGCAGCAATATGCCTGATGGTACAGTCAGCTGACTCCCGTTATTGGGAAGCTCAGAGTAGCCACAGGAAAGTCCTGCCACACTTTACAGTCCAGTTTCAGGCTGTGTATAACGCCTTCATGCTGTGCTTGGGATGTTGCTTGCCTTCTGGTGTGCGGACCTCAAACAGGTCTCTTGCGAGGGTGTATGGCAGCAGGTCCGCGGATCCTCCGTCTGATCTCCACAGGGTCACGAGCCCAGGATCGGGTGACCCTCCGCAAGGTCCGTCAGTAACGTGGGCGGTTAGGTGGGGATTTTCTTCCGTGACTCCCAACTGCTGAGCTTGGTCGGAGTCTTGGCTCAGCAGCTCGAGCTGCAGGTTTATCACGAAGAGTAGAGGCTGGAGGTCTGCTTGATATTTTAGCCCAGAATTCCCGGCAGATCTTGTTGAAACGGGCCTCAAAACTCTGTCTCCAGGACTGGGTGAGCTTGTGCGCTCGTTGTTTGTGTTGTGCTGCGATGGCCATTTTGGGAGTGCCATGCGGTTCACTGGTTAGCCGGAGTTCCCTTGAAGTGGGTAGTTAGATGTCTCCGGCAAAGCCCCCACCGGTCCAAAGGAGGGGGTTGTGGTGCTCCACAGCAGACTTTGCTGGGGGCTTGCTTCGTGCATGGAGAGCGGCCGTCTTCCCCAGGCGCTTGGCTGGGCCTCTTTGTCAGGCACCGTGTGTAATCGCTGTCTCGGGTCAGCTTGATTAGCCACAGTTGCCCACTCATTGCCGGACAGTGTACAAGTTGATTAGGGCTGAATCCAGCGTGGTATGAATTTGTTGTATTTGTTGCTCAATTGTGCTGGAGCTAGTGCAGAACACGTCTGTTCGTCTTGGCTGTCAGGCCCCGCCCTTCAGAAAAACTATTTTAAAACCATTTGGAGAAAAAAAGAGTCATTTTCGGTTTCGGCCAACGGCATCCCGAATTTTCGGTTTCGGCCCAGAATTTTCATTTCAGTGCATCCCTAGTGGTTAGTGTCAACAACACCCACATGAATGCCAGGACCCAAGGATTCCCAGAAAAACATTGCCCAGAGCACAAGACTGCTGTCTGCTGGCCTGCCTTCTTCCCATAGTGCATCTTGATGCCATCTCTTTCCCAGGTAAATTATGCACAGGCACCCAGCCATCCACCTGACCTAAAAGAAAACGTGATTCATCAGACTAGGAAACCTACTTCTATTGCTCCATGGTTTAGTTCTGACGCTCAAATTCCCATTGAAGGAGCTTTCAGATGTGGACAGGGGTCATCGTGGGTACTCTGATTGGTCTGAGGCTACACAGCCCCAGATGCACTGTGTATTCTGACACCTTTTTATCATGGCCAGTATTAAGTTTTTCAGCAATATTAGCTACAGTAGCTCTTCTGTGTGATCGGACTAGTCTTGCAATGAGGCTAGGGCAACAATTACCCTGATAACTGTTATTCTAGCACCACTAAAGTAGGTACTAAACACTGCCTACTGGGAACACCTCACAAGACTGGTAATTTTGGAGATGCTCTGACTAAGTCATCTAGCCATCACTATTTGGCCCTTGTCAAAGTCACTCAGATCTTTTTGTTTGCCCATTTTTACTTCTTCCAACACATGAAATTCAAGGAACAGATTGTTTACTTGCTGCTGTTCACTTGCCAGTTTTAATTTTGTGGCACAGTATGTAGACATAGTATTTTATAAAGATATATATACTTTAACACACCTCCATTTGCACACATTTATAGCACCTACTACTTTACATGAATACACACAATTATTTACAGGGAGATACATCACCAAACACATATTTACAAATAGCAGTATAGTCCTTTACACAACCGCTGTAACACAAACACTTGACACTCCCTGATGAGAGAAAAATATAATTCAAAATCAAGATGGTGTTTGGACGAATGTGCTGGCAGGTAAGTTTTAAGTCTGACTATTAGGTCAGTGTGGCGAAAACAACCTCGCTACTGTGCACGGGAGGAGCCTGGTTGTTAGCCTCCTACCTGCTGACTATGGCCCTGCAGGCTAAACTGTTATTTTGCCTGCAGAAAGGCTTATTCGTGCCTTTCTGCCGGGGTGTTCGGTAGATTGAATCTACCTCATAGGTTCGTGCCGAAACTACTGAGTGTCGTCTCATTCTTGGGGGGAATTTGATTGTATGCCGATTGCCAGGAGTGTAACCCTTTCGTATGGTTTTCCTGTTCGGCTGCTTCCAATGTTCGTGTGCATCTTGTTCGGGAGTTGGTGAATTCGTGCAGTTTGCAGTTCGGGAGATTGGTGATTGCAGTAGCTGCTTGTCCATCTGGGAAGGGTATTTTCGCCTAAACGTTTTTTATCCTCTTATGAGCAAAACGGTCCGTTACAGTCAGAATTTGACATTTTGAATCCTGGTATGCACACCGTTAATTGAATAGAGACGCCAGATATGATTATTCGCATTGCAACAATGCAAGAGGGGGAGTTTTATTGAAGAACAAGCTTCTTCACCGAGTTGCCATAGAAACTTTGTACTTTTCTTTATACATTCACAAAGCCCCCGTATGACACGGAAAATTTTAAGTAACTGTGAAGAAAGACTGTCAGGGTCTGTCATTTCTAACTCTGTGTTTTCATTATTAATGCGTAATCATGAATTTGTGTTTGCTATACACACACACATTCAGATTATTTTACTACATACAACTATCTAAAACCAGACTGCCTATTTGTGCCTCCAGAACAAATTGATATTATTTCAGTATAGATTCTACAAGATAATGGAAATTATATATAAAATGCAAGATGCAAAAGACAAACTTAAAACAAAGTAGGGACAATTTACAGCAAAATATGACTAGGTGGTGCTTTAATCAACTTCTGCCTGTTGCACCTTGCTAATTCCCACCAGATGTCACTAGCCACAGGAGTAGGCATCATCTCATGTAGACAACACAGGTTTGTCATCTCACTGCACATGTGCAAGAAGATTTATGGAGGATCCAGTGTCATTATCTTCCTGCACATAAATAGTTTTGTCTGTGAGAAATTCAAACAAGCTTCCCAGTAGTTTGTGAGATCCTGAAACTACCACATCTGGCTGAAGACTTGAGCAGAGAGAAACATTTGACGCTGAAGGTGGAGACGCTGAATGTAAGTGTGCAGCACTGACATTCAGTGTCTCCACCCTCAATGTGAAGATACTGAACTGTCCTCATATAGATGCATTCAACGGATCTCTACAAAGGGGATGTTGGGAGAGGGTGAACCTCAGAGGAGGGAGACAGCGGCCATTTTGTGAAGGCGCAATAGGAACTAGACTGCAAAGCGTCTGGAAGAAAAAAAAGTCATTCATTGTGTTTCCCTCCTGAACGATGTGTCCTCATTTAGTACTCGTTAAAGTGATATAGCACAATGGGTAAAAATTACCACCCTTGAGGCTTCCGGTCTAGCAACGGACAGAGACAGTCGCATGGCCGCGGAGCTCCTGACTCCAAGCGTGTTAAACAGAGACACACAGGACCCAACTGCGACCCAAACGCTCTCCAAAGTGCCCCACTACTTACCTGATCCACATGGGCAGGAAAATGAAAAAACAAAAACCCGACAAGCCCCGTCTGGGTATGAACATCGGGGACATGTGGAAGCAGGCCCAGGAGACAGCCGGAGCAACAATGGCGTCTCTGCATGGGGGATGCTCCGACTTTACAGACGGCTCGTCCGATGAGGGGGACGGGGGCTACACACCGGCAAGAGCCCCACCACCGCCAGACAGGCCGCGGGTGCCCGCACCAGCTACCACACCGGTGACCATGGAGGCAATCAAAGAGCTCATGGCCGCCCACCATAGCAAAATCTCTGCAGAAGTGGCCACGATAAGGGAAGACCTGAAAGGCCTCTCAGCACGGCTCGGGACGGTAGAATGCACCTCTACCGGACACACACGCCAGATAGAGGAGCTAAAAGCGGCAGTCCACGACCTAAAACAACTAACCTCACTGCATGAACAGCAACTGGCTACTCAAAAAGACAAACGCCGCCAAACTAATCTGAAGCTCAGGGGGGTCGCTGACTCTGTACCGGAGGCTGAACTTCCACACTATATCAGACGGTTGCTAACTGCACTCCTGACCCCGAAGCTGGCCAAATCCATAATATTAGACAGCATCTTCCGCTTGCCACGGCCAACTACTGCACCTCCAGCAGCCACAGGGGACATAATCCTCCGTTTTCAAACAAGAGGGCCGTTCTCGACGCCACCAAAGGCCTAACAACTTACTTGTTTGAGGACATGACTCTGTCCTTTTATGCGGACCTGTCAAGTGGCACACTGAACTGGAGAAGATCTCTCAAGCAGCTCACGACCTTCTTGTTGCAACAAAAAACCAGGTACCGTTGGGGCCCAGGCCGCGCCCTACATATAGAAGGTGCAAGCGGCCCTCTGGTGGTGCGGAACCTGCAGGAGGCCACAAGGACACTGGAGAACCTGAGACCACCACAGCACAGCACAAGCAGCCGGGGGAAGAATGCAGCAGGAGCACCGATCTTTGTGCCACGTCAACAGCCCGCAGCCGCCACAACCTGAATCAGGGCTAGGCCTACCGGGACGTTTCCCCGAACTCCCCTTTTACCGGGCAACAACATAGCCCGCCACCCTACGGCTGAGAACATTCAAACGCAGAGAGAGTAATCCAAACTGTCCGTTGACACTGTCTCTCGTGCGCTTTTCCTATTTTTTTTTTCTTTTGTTCCCTAATATGTTATATTGTTTTACTTATGTTTTGCTACTGATTCGTTTAAGATGTCTCGACAAGACAGTGTAGGCACCCACATTAATAACGAGTGCCCTGACAAACAGAACGGACAAAGTTGAGCGCCTGCTTGGCTTGACCGCCTGCTCAGCTGCCTCAAAAGAGGAGGCCCACTCAGGCGACTAATCAGAGCAGGTAACAACCCAGACCTACATGGCATGTAACACCCCAACCCCTAAGCAATAATATACAGTGGCACCCGCAATAACTTCCCGACTTCCGCTTCACACACCGCCAGTAACCACATTAAAACACCCTAGCCTGCACTTCTAGTGCTCTTTTGTTTTACCATATCGAAAACCAATGTATACCACACCAGCAGACACAGCATTTACTATCACCAAGCCTGTTTCTAGTCTCAACGCAATGTCAATGTTAATGCCTAAACGATCTAACTATTGATGCTGTTACCTACATGACTTAACTACTGATTTAACTTAACTTTGCAACTCTATACTTATACCAGTTGTAATACCATGCAATGGTGCTTACCTATAGTCCTTGTGCAGATACACACTGGTAAGACCAAGCTACCATACAAATAACTAATGTGTTAAAGGAACATGCCCAACAACCTAAGCTTGTACTAAAATGTATCTCTAACGCATGAACCTCACTACTAGATTAAGCCTGTTTCCCTTAAGCATCTGTACCTATAGTTTAAACTCGTACCTTTTACTTTGAATTAACCTATTCAGTTCTAGCTCCCAGCATGTAACCTAATCCTAAATTTAAATGGCACGACTGTACCGTTAGCGATGTTTAGCCTATTTAATATGATTCACGTAACCATTGTTTTAGATCACATCTTAACATAACCTGCTTGATATACGCCTATGTTAAGAGACCTAAAAAAATAAAAAATGAGGCACGTTTTATTTCGGAAATGTAATTAGCATTGTTACAGCTGTAATAACCCTTATCGTGTGCGGAATACCCTTGCATTTTCCTTTTTAAAATAAAGATTGACAAAGGGGATGTTGATTGGCCAGGGAGGCATTTGACTCCACCCCCACCCCGTCTCCTTGTCTGAGATAATTAAAATTGACAATCTCAGTCAATCTAATGCTTTTTATGGTAAAGCATTGAGATTGGTTGAGATAATCACTTCTGATGTCAGCCAAGAAGGCAAATCAGGGGCAGAGCCAGCACTAGCAGATTGGAATAAAGGTAATATTTTACTATATTTAGGGAGGCAAGGGGGTCATATAGTGTTGTGAATAAATGATAGTGAATAACTGTTTGTGTTCCTGACCCTGTGGTGACATTCGGTCATCAAACTAATATGGTGACCAGGGGTCATGTGACCAAGCTCATGTATGCCTTTCTCACAGTGGGATAAGCTTTACCTTTGATGTGGTAATTGGGTAATTCAATACCTTTACAGGTCAGGAAAGAGATAACCACTTCCCCCTGTCCCCATTCCTTCCTGTTCCTTCTTGGCTGTGCTACTGAGCAGACATGGGCTAATTTTTATCATGGTGAACTGTGAGTGGGATCTGGTGATTTTATAAGATTTAGTTGTTATTGTTAGTTAGGTTGTTGTTGCTGTTGTTGTTGTTGTTGGTATAGTTAGTTAGATTGTGTGTAATTATTTGTATGTTGTTGTTGTTTTGTCTCTGAATAAATATTTGTTAAAGTAGACGGACCAGAGTTTATATGTGTATGCGTACATAATAATTTATAGAGTTTGGTAATACACCACAGACCCTACATTGTTCATTTAAAGTTTGTGGTACTCATGATTATTTTTCAACTTTTACGCTTTTTTTAAATCTCCCATTGTAATCAAATCATCTCAACTATGCTCAGCAACATCTTCTGATTACAATATCCTATATGTATACCTTTGCAAAGCACAATCTTAATCTTATTCCTAGTCTAAATCCTTAACCCTAAACTACCTAATCCCAAATCTAAACCTAAAGCTAATAAAAGTAACCTTAACCCTAATCCATACCCTAATTCAGTGTCTAACCCTTATTTTATCAAAATAATAAGGAGGAGTTCCAATAGAAATATGGAATTCATATCTGGTATGGGAAAATGGAAATATGGTGATACTAGGCAAACTAATGTCGCTTTAAAAAAATAAAAAAATCATGTTCCAAGAAGTATTCATTGCAGGATTCCTCTCTAACAAAAATGATGCTTCTGTGTGGTGTCAGGATGCTGAATTAGTGTTCTCTGAATCTAATTTCAAATGGAAGGGGGGGGGGATTATTTTTTGACTGCAGGCTTCAACTATCTGACCAATCTCTATAAACAACAGATTAGGACTAGTTGGGAAATAACCTACCTAGAAAATTATCTAAAAAAGGGACTATACCCACTACAAATATTGCATAGAATGAATTTGTGAAGGAATGGGAGGAAGCTGCAGGCCAATGCTCAGCTCGATTCATACAGATAATCTGCAAATACGAAAGTAAGAAATTACAAGAGATACAGAAAGAAGTAGATAAAGAAATTAAAAAAGTGCAGCAATTCCAGCAGGATCCAACGTTTAGTCAAAATGAAAATTAACTTTAAAATAATCCGGAAAAATACCAGGCGATTATTAAAGGGAATCTCCAGTGCCAGGAAAACAATCCGTTTTCCTGGCACTGGAGGTACCCTCTCCCTCCCACCCCCCAATCCCCAGTTACTGAAGGGGTGAAAACCCCTTCAGTCACTTACCCGAGGCAGCGACGATGTCCCTCGTCGCCATCTCCTCCTCCGCACCGTCCTCCTTCTTACTCTGTCGGCCGGTTGGCGAGACTGATCCCAGACAGTAGCCAATAATCAAGTCATTAATTTGTCCAAACATACCTTGACCCAGTTAGAACTTTAAGTACTTGGGAAAGGACTTTCATTTATCCCAACTCCACACTTTGAGAAGTTCAAGTGTCAAGGATGTTCACCTTTTTGTAGGAAATTAATGCTACAAAAGACTAAAAAAAATAGAAAAAAGCTAAAGCCTTAGGCCTTGAGCCTAGGGACTATCAATTAACACTTTTGTTATCAGAATTGTTAGCCAAAAATGACTTAGAGAGGGGAACTTACTGACAGAGTGAATATTGTCCACAACTTGGGGACTCCACATATGTTGAAACATTTGTACAATTGGTATGTAGGGAAATAGACACTATTTCCACCATTGAGCTAATCCCTAAAACTAATTCCAATTTAACAATGAGGGAAGTCCAAGCACTTAAGGAACTACGAGAGAGGGAGGGGATAACCATTAAACCTTCTGATAAAGGGGGGAATATTGTAATCCGAGTACCTTACGTTAATGGACGCTTCCTAGCTTGCGCCAAGGACCACAATCACCGCACCGGACACCTCAACCACCACAGGCTCCACAACCACCATAGCTTAACTGGAGTCTCACCGTCTTCCTTCCACCCTGCATCAGCCTCTGTCCTCCAGGACCGTGTGGGAAAGACCTCTCCTCCAGGAGAGCGTAACAGGAACAGCTCTTACAAGAGCTAAGTGATTAAAGCTCAAAGGGCTTAAAGGGAGTATACAAGTAAAACAATCCCCAGTGTGAATATAGCTGTCCCCTCCAATCACGAGACAAGACTACGTGTTGAGGGTCAAGAAGATCTGTTTAATCAGCACCAAAGGGCTTTCTTTTACACACAAAGTACCACCCACATGGTCTTGTGGAACAGCCAATCAAACACGTACAATACAGTAAAACACTCCCATTAATTCCAGCAAAATCCTCCCCTCTGTCTGTGATAGAATTACTGTAGACAATGGGCTAATGTAATTATCACAGGCAGGAAAATACAGTTTTTATACAATTCTTATAACTTCTAAAATATACATCCAATCTCCATATTATTAATCAGCACACTTCAAATATAAACATTTGGGCTGTGCGGTCGGTCAATTTCACTCAGAAAATGACTAAGTCCCATTCGAATGCACGAACAGGGTACAGTGTGTGCAAATGGCTTAGTATACTGTGCGTTCAAATCGTCGAACAGGACTTCGTTTTCAGCCGAGGTGTCGAAGTGGAGGAGAAGGTAAGGGTCAGCGGTGTTCGTGCAAATAGGTAGCCGATTTTAGTTCCATGGATTTGGCTGCACACACCGCTGACCTCGTTCGACTAACAAAGATGGCCGCCGCCACGTGTTCGCCTGTACGAACGGCGGCCCCCCAGTGGTCGGCAATTAACCTTGCTGTTAACCACCAGCCTGGGAGGTAAATTGACTGCACACTTCCCTTTGTGTGTGGTCCGCCTGTGCAGTAAATGGTTCCGTAATCCCCAATTACCAAACCATATGGGAAAAATACATTTACAAGTCATTTTCACACTCTGGGAACACAGATTTAAAGGGGCATTGTTGCAATTTTCACTATGTCCCAAAAATGTTCTTAAAGGTCCAGCACCAGTCCAATGAAAGTCCATAAGCCCAAATAATAGTTTTAAAGTGCCACACACTCCAGGGCCATAGTCACAGGGCAGGAGGCTGGCAAGCAGGCCTCTCCCGGACCAAGTGGCGAAGGGCACTTCGTCACACCTAGATAACTCACAATATGTCGACATGACAAAGAAAATTCTTACTGATGTAAAAACCTACAACCTCCTAAAAGCGTATCCCACAACGGTATTTTTTTTTTTTTTTTTTTTAAAGTTAAAGAAGAGCCTACAAATAGGACTTAGTGAAAATCTGATCTCCAACAATGAATATATACTTTTCACAAACCCACGTTTATCTACATTTTACAGTCTACCCAAGACACAAAGTCCAGTACTTTCAGGAAGACCTATAGTGTCAGGGAACGAAAATATGACAAAATGTAAGCATTTATGTAGACCATGTTTTAAGACCACTGGTAATCAGCCTACCCTCATACCTGAGGGATACGAAGCAAACTTTGGCAGACTTGGCATTTAAAAGGATGCCCACTAATTCTATACTTTGTAGTTTGGATGTTGAAGCCTTGTACAGCTGCCAGGCAGCCTCAAGTAAATACCGGCCAGGTGGCAACCCTACGAGTAGTTTGTAAAAAAAAAAAGTTATTTTTTTTTAGGGGGGGGGGGGGGGGAGGGGAGGAAGAATTCAATGGGCCTATTCCATGGGCCTGGGCCTGGAGCTGCAGCTCCATCAGCCCCTATGTTAATCCGGGCCCTGACCAGGTGCAGGGAACGGCGATGGGGATGTCTTGTGCGCCCTCATATGCCAACCTGCACCTGGGTTGGTGGGAGGAAAAAGTAGTCTTCTCTGACCCTCAGAATAGATTTGTCCAATGTATCCATTCATGGAAGAGATGCACTGATGACATTCTGATCATCTGGACAGGATCGTGTGAAGACTTCTTCCTATTTGTACAATCCTTAAATAACAACTAATTTAATCTGAGATTTACTGCAGAGGTAGGCAATCTGTTTCTCAACTTCCTGGACATAACTGACTCCTGAGCCCAATGGAAAAATTTAAACTGATCTATTCAGAAAAAGTACTGCCACCAACAGCCTGATGAATTTGGGTAGTTTCCACCCAGCTCAACAAATAAGAGGCATTCCAACAGGGCAATACCTACGACTTAGAAAAAACTTTTCGGATGTTGAGAACGTTCAGAAAAGGGCAAAGGAACTACGCTCCATGTTTAGAGCAAAAGGCTACCCAAACAAATGCTCGAAGAGAGCCTATCATAGAGCTCTCTTAACAGAAAGGGATAGCCTTTTAAGGGAAGATAATACTGCCACCTCGTCTTACAGTCACTCAGATCAAAAACAACTTAGATGTGTGGCGACTTTCGATGCAGGTTGGGATCAGGTTAAAGCCATTATGAACAGATTCTGGCCACTCCTCAAACAAGACAAACATCTGAAGGCTGTAATTCCACCAAGTGCATCAATAATAGCCAGAATGGGAAAAAAAATCTTAATGACCTGGGCATTTTCCAAAAAATATCACCTTTCACCCACTGGCTGTCAAACAAATTGATAGGTACCTATAGGAGCGGACGTTGCAAAGCATGTAATTTCATCTGTAAAAACTCAAAATGCTTTGAAAACAGCGCTCACACGGAAAAATTTCAACCCTACTCATTTTTTTATTGTAATACCAAAAGGTGTTGTCTACTTAATTTTATGTCAATGTAATATAATGTAAGTGGGCAACTCTTTTCTTCCATTCAAACCGCAAATATTGGAACACATTAATTCAGTGAGGACTACTCGAAATATAGAGACCCCAGTCTCTAGACATGTTAAGTCAGTACATCATGGCGACCCCACTGTATGAAGTTCCTTAGCATTGAATTGGTCAAATTAGATAAAAGAAAAGGAAACTTGGACAAACACCTTAAGCAAAGAGAATGTTTTTGGATCTACCGTTTATAAACCTTATTCTCCCTAGGGTTAAACGAGGGATTCTCTTATTCGCCCTTCATTAATGATCTTTAATATACGGGAGTAATTTAAATTTAAGCAGTGATAACTAATGTATATAACAATTGTAAATTCAATTTCAATATTCACCCACCTTGTGATTTACATTCCAATACAGTCCTCAATAACAAGTTTATTGAGGATGCATCCTGGAGACCTAATAATCATCCAAAACAGGATCACATCAGATAGAAGTGAATTGGTTACTGTACAAATCTAATCACCAATCAGGATAACATTGAATTAAATATAGGTGGCAACTGATTTTGAATATACAGTATCCAATTCTGGCAGTTAACTTGATATATGTTCTTATGTATTACCGTATATACTCGAGTATAAGTCGAGTTTTTCTGCACATTTTTTGTGGTGAAAAACCCCAACTCGACTTATACTCGAGTCAATGTCTGTATTACATTGCCATAATACAGACAAGGGGCTGTGTAGGAGGGGGGCTGGCAGGAAGTGTTTACTTACCTCTCCTGCAGCTCCTGTCAGCTCCCTTCTCCTCCGCGCCGGTCCGGTCAGCTCCCCTGTCAGCTCCCAGTGTAAGTCTTGCGAGAGCCGCGGGGTCATAGCGCGGCAGCGAGACTTACACTGGGACTTGCAACGGGAGCTGACCGGACCGGCGCGGAGGAGAAGGGAGCTGACAGGAGCTGCAGGAGAGGTAAGTAAACGCTCTCTGCCAGCCCCCCTCCACTAAACTGCCAATGCCACTGGACCACCAGGGAGTGAGAGCCCCCCTCCCTGCCATGTATCAAGCAGGGAGAGTGGACGAAAATAAATAAAAATAAAATAAAATAATAATATAATATAACTAAAAAAAAATTAAAATAATACTTTAAAAAAAAATAATAAAAATGCCCACCTCCCACCAAGGCTCTGCAACACATACAAAAACACACACTGCATCACACACACTCACACTGCATTCATACACACACACACACACTGCAAATAAATATTCAATTAATATAATTTTTTTAGGATCTAATTTTATTTAGAAATTTACCAGTAGCTGCTGCATTTCCCACCCTAGTCTTATACTCGAGTCAATACGTTTTCCCAGTTTTTTGGGGTAAAATTAGGGGCCTCGGCTTATATTCGGGTCGGCTTATACGGTAATTATAAATGCTGTGCCTACAGACCGTTAAATGTAATTTTATTGATTGAGGATTTTCAGAATTTTCATTTCATATAGCAATAACTGAGATACACAGACAGCGGTATGAACATATTTTAACACTGTTATTATCATGCGAGTAAGGCATAATGACCAATTATTAACACGCCTCAATTCACTTAAAACCAGTATACAGATTTCTACTGGATGCTTAATAGGCGTTGCACAAACAGCTTTGCTCCACCCTCTAATCCCGCCCGATAATGACGTTTTCACTGAGTGCAGACGTAGCACCGATAAGTTCAGATACATAATTATGTTTGCTACACGCCCTCCCATATGCAAGCAGCAGGGAGGGAATTTTATTTCACGTCTGGCAGACATCAAAGCCAACTATGAAAGATACGTCATAGTCCCCCCACCTACCTGATGCTGACACAACTCTTAATTCAGACATGTGATACGGACGGACGCACAGAGATCCTGATTGGCTTCTTTTCATTTAATACCCGGTCTATTCCAGTGATTAGGTTAGCCTCTGATAAAGGTGCCACTGCAGGCACCGAAACGCGCGTTGCTCCTTTGCCCTCACTTTTTAAGCACTTTGAGCACTATGCACGCTATGTTGATTTAGCCATATATAAAAAAAAATAATTTCATTTTAGCTTTTGTAGGATCGGGGGTGGGGGGGGGCTTAATTAATTGGAGTCAGGTATTAGTATAGAACACCCAAGAAGGTGTTTTTCTAGGAGATTGAGGGCTTAGCACTAGTAGCCTAGCAGTGGGAGTTTTTGATGGTCTCTGTTTGTCTGTTACCACTCCCCCTCTTTGGAGGATCATCAATACTTTATCTTTCGGCAGCTTAAGATTTCTACATAGGAATTATCTCTATCCACTGCCTTTCTACTAGTCCCCTTTTGGGAGTATATCCCTCCCACTAATTCCTCTCCAGATTATCCTACCTGTCCTCCTCCTCTATTTTATTGTAGCTCTCTATAATTTGATTACGTATAGTTCACTGTTTAGTGAATTTTCCCTATTTCTTCACTTTGTGCCTTTGGCATTGCAGCCAAGCTTGATCTGGTAGCCAAAGTCACTATGATCAAGGACAAGAAAGAGGGGAGAGTCTGTCACTCAAGATAGTAGATATAACTATGTGTAAAGAAGTATGTACGGCAGTTAAAAAGTATAATTCTTTAATAATACAAAAATACGTAAAGAGTATGTACCGACACAAAAACACAATCATATAACCCTAACCATTACTAACAGTCTAATATACAGTATACGACCGTAGTCAATAGGAGGGAAAAAACACATGTAAGGGGGAAGGGAAAATGGAGTAATAAAAATGGGCAATACACAATATGTCAATGCCTAGAGGAATAAATGGAAAAACTGTGTACTAGGTAGAGACGTAGTGATAACCCAAAAGTCTATCTGCACAAGAGAACTGTATCCAAAAAGTGTATCAATCTCAAATTACTAAACGAGATACTGGCAGTGTTCCATATGCCCACTTGACTAAGAGTGTAACAATGTAAGGCAGGTTGAATAGTAAACCTGTATTAGATACTATGAAGCAGCAGACAGGTTAATCTGATATAACCTACAAATATATCTGCGCGAAACAAATTGTATCATAGAAATGTATCGATCACAAGTGACTAATGAAACACTGACAGTGTATAGTATGTACAAGAGACTGAGGATCAGGCAGGTGAAATAGTAAACCTGTACCAGAAACTCGAAAGCAGCAGACAAATAGGTCTGATCCAAATGATCAGTCACTTCTGGTTGGGAATAATAAGTTCTAACGTAACTTGCAAGTCAAGACTAACAAAAAGTGCACAATCCGCACAATAATTGAATTTTACCGAAACTTGCAAGTCAAACGTAACTAACTAACTTACAAGTCAGTGACTAAAAAAGTGCACAATCCGCACAGTAAGTAAGTTCTATCGTAACTTGCAGGTCAAACGTGACTCACTAGCTTGCAAGTCAATGTGACTGATTAAGGTTCTCTCCAGCTATCTCCTTGTATGATAATGGGGACAAGGGCTAGAATCCTTGGTACCCGTAGTCCCTATTTAGACATGATAACCTGTCACAAAATGAAAAGGTTAAAGAGTGAGAGATAGGTGGAATAGTGCCTTCATGGGCACTAAATATAGAGAAAAGCGTATGAAAAGAGGATATTAAGGATAAAAGAGGATATTAAGGTCTAAGGCTCTAAGCAAAAGAATCCTGTTCGTTAATGTTTAACGGTCAGTATGGATCCCATGATAAGTATCCGGCTATGCGCTTGAACCTGAGAGTAGCTGTCAGCAGTCAACAAAAAGGAAAGAAGAAGTACCCGGGAGGCTGTATGAGAACGCCCGTAATTCCCAAGGCACAATACTAGAAGCCGAAAATAACTTCTCAGTGCTGGAAAGTTCTCAGTAGCGAGAGGAGACGGGGATGTATCACTGCCGTGTAAGTGATACACTGTGGGACACGCGACGCGCGTTTCCACTACCCCTGTATCAAATCCTTTTTTAGATCAGGAACAGCCCAGACAACAACGCGGACGGTTGAGGGACAGGGACCGGTGGGCATACAAGACTCAGACTCGTACATCCAGACAATAGCTTCCAACAAAATAGTGAACCCCTTCTGATTTTCAATGAACAAATCACCCCCTCACTTTGCTGAATCGAGGCCTCTCCTTTGTCCCCACCCCTACCTGCAATAAGTTTAATTGGTCCAAAGATTTTAATCTAGTTGGCCGCAAATTGGCCCTAAACGTATTGCATGCCAAGAAGGACCAACTAGCTGCCAATGAAATGGGTCTCTCTTTACAAGACTACAAACTTTCCAAAACCATTGAAAATCTGGCCACTGAGAATGACCTCTCTAGACCGCTTACTGACCTAAAACCACCTAGCTATTTCACCCCTAACTTTGCTGACACTCCACATGTTGATCTTTTTGTTCAAATGTCTCTGAACGAACTTGAAAACGCTACTGATCTGACGTTAGGAGTAAGCAATTTGAGTTATATGGAACGAAAGGCTCTATCAAATTTACAACAACAGACAGAAGTTGTCATCAAACCAGCTGACAAAGGTGGTAATATAGTTCTCATGAATCGGTCCGAATACGTCACCATGTGCAGAACTTACTTACTGTGCGGATTGTGCACTTTTTTAGTCACTGACTTGTAAGTTAGTTAGTTACGTTTGACTTGCAAGTTTCGGTAAAATTCAATTATTGTGCGGATTGTGCACTTTTTGTTAGTCTTGACTTGCAAGTTACGTTAGAACTTATTATTCCCAACCAGAAGTGACTGGTCATTTGGATCAGACCTATTTGTCTGCTGCTTTCGAGTTTCTGGTACAGGTTTACTATTTCACCTGCCTGATCCTCAGTCTCTTGTACATACTATACACCAGTGGCACCAGTGGTAGTCAACCTTTTTCTACCTACCGCCCACTAATGCATCTTTTTGGTTGAAAAAAATTTCTTACCGCCCACCAGTTTTCGCGCAAATGCAGAATATTTTTAAGAAAGGAGGGTGTTTTTAAAAAAAATAAATGTACGTACATTTATCTTTTTATTTCTACTTAATGCAGGTTTATAAGGTTTTTAACTTTATAATGTTTAATGAGAAAACAATAAAGTAAATTGAAATTACCTTTACTAGTGATTAATGAGATCCTTGAGGTTGATGCTGCGAGACTAAATATTTGATATCTGGTTCGATTTTCGTAAGGAACAAACGAAGGTCTCTTTCAGTGATATTCAGACGACTTCTCTGTTTGCGCATAATATGATTTCTCATTTGTGCGTCAGCTCATCTCCTCTCCCTCCTCAATTCCCCTCCCCACCTTTTTTTCCCCTTTTTTCTATTTTTTAACCGTCCTTATAGCAATGCCCAGTAGGAAGGCTGAGCTAGGTAGCCCACTTACTATAGTCCACTATAACAGACAGGCACACATACAAGACACACACACAAAGACACACACAGACACACACACACAAGACACACACACAAAGACACACACACAAAGACACACACACAAAGACACACACACAAAGACACACACACAAAGACACACACACAAAGACACACACAAAAAGACACACACACAAAGACACACACACAAAGACACACACACAAAGACACACACACAAAGACACACACACAAAGACACACACAGACACACACAGACACACACACACAAGACACACATACAGACACACACACAAGACATATACATACAAACAGACAGGCACACATACAAGACATACATAGACACACACACATACAATGACACGTACATACAAAGACAAGACACACATACGACACACACACACACAAGACATACATACAGACACAGACAGACACACATACATACACACACAAAGACACAGACAGGCACACACACACAAGACACATACATACAAACAGACATGCACACACACATGCAGACACACACATAAGACATACATAGACACACACATACAAAGACAAGACACACACACATATATACAGACAGACACATACACACATACAGACACACATACGACACACACACAAGACATACATACAGACACAGACAGACACACATACATACACACACAAAGACACACATACACACAAAACACATACATACAAACAGACACACACAGATGCAGACATACATAGACACACATACAATGACACATACATACAAATACAAGACACACATACATACAGACAGACACACACACATATACACAAGACATACATACAAAGACACATACAGACAGACACACACACACACGACATACCTACAAAGACACACACACACAAACAAACACACATATTTAAGTCACCCTCCTGTTTCCTACCTTTAAGGTGCAGTAGGGTGACTTTCCCTGGGGTCCAGTGGTGGCTCGGGTGGATGGGAGTCAGAGTTCCCACTCTGACTCCCTGGTGTTCCTCCCGCGCGGCTCTCAGTTTTAGCTGGGAGGAGTGACCGGGGAATCACTTCCTCCCAGCTCTGATGTCATCACAGGGGGCCCGGTCGCGCTGTTAAAGCGCCCAGCGCTGACCGGGCCCCCTTACAATCCGCATCCATCGGGTGGCCCTGACAGCATGGGCCACCCGATGGACACTTTGGAAGGCGGCCCCGGCGGTTTACCGGGCGGGCCGGAGCCGCAAATGGTCACAGCGGTACCCAGTCGCACGGGTACCGCCGGCTCACACCCGCCCGCCCGATCAACCTGGAAATCCCTACCGCCCACCTGGAATCCTGAAACGCCCACTAGTGGGCGGTAGGGACCAGGTTGACGAACCATGCTATACACTGTCAGTGTTTCATTAGTCACTTGTGATCGATACATTTCTATGATACAATTTGTTTCGCGCAGATATATTTGTAGGTTATATCAGATTAACCTGTCGGCTGCTTCATAGTATCTAATACAGGTTTACTATTCAACCTGCCTTACATTGTGACACTCTTAGTCAAGTGGGCATATGGAACACTGCCAGTATCTCGTTTAGTAATTTGAGATTGATACACTTTTTGGATACAGTTCTCTTGTGCAGATAGACTTTTGGGTTATCACTACGTCTCTACCTAGTACACAGTTTTTCCATTTATTCCTCTAGGCATTGACATATTGTGTATTGCCGAGTTTTATTACTCCATTTTCCCTTCCCCCTTACATGTGTTTTTTCCCTCCTATTGACTACGGTCGTATACTGTATATTAGACTGTTAGTAATGGTTAGGGTTATATGATTGTGTTTTTGTGTCTGTACATACTCTTTACGTATTTTTGTATTATGAAAGAATTATACTTTTTAACTGCCGTACATACTTCTTTACACATAGTTATATCTACTATCTTGAGTGACAGACTCTCCCCTCTTTCTTGTTTCTATTTACTCTATTAGGGTTACCCCCTTGTCTGTCCTCTTGGACACATCATTATCTGGCCAATTTTGTCTTGTCTATGATCAAGGACTATTTAGTCCATACACTTTGTAGGGAATCTCCATCTATAATATAGAGTCTACCTCATTCCCCAGCTCTTCAGTTTGTATCTATTTGTATTTTTCAGTTTGAATAAAGTCAAATTTTTCCTTTAAAACTTGAAGTATTTTAGCTGGTGGACTTGAATCTACCAGGTTTTTGTAGCTACGTTAGCTTACTATCACCCTATTCCCATACCAGAAAAGAATTTCCTATTTTCTATAGGGACTCCTCATTATTTTGATATTCTACAACCTCTATGGTTCCTGGCCCATGGTGGATCTGGTACCACCAGACTGACCGCTTTGTCCCAAATCTGAGTACTTTGGTTTTGGAGACATTGTGTTCTTTGAATTATAACCCTTATTTTAACCTTAATCCTAACTCTATAAGTAGTGATAGGATTCCCTCTGCTAATGTCAGCAGAGGGATTCCCTTGCTGTCCCTAATCCTAATTCAAACCCCAATCTGAAACCTAATCCCAATCCTAAAACTAATTCTAAACCTAGTTTAAAAATAAACCTAAAATGTATCCTAAACGTAACCTTTGTCTATAATTTATTTCTAATCACAAAGGTTTCCCTGATAAAGGAAATTTTAAGGTAAAACCGCGTGGTGTGTTGCTGCCCTCTACTGGCTATTTTCAGTATGGCAGCTATATATTTTTTACATTAAATATAGCATGCCAAATGTATTACGATCAGTGCTGGGCAACTGACATAGCATAGCACAGATGAAAATGCCATTGGGGCATGGACGGAGATCCTCCAGCATCTCTTCAGACCGTGGGATCTCCCAGTCAGCAAATCCAGTGAGGGAATCACTGTTACTGAGCTTGTACTGTATGGATTTAAAGGACAATATGCAGTGCTGACTTTCAGCTCCTCAAAAACTCACTAAAATGGTATAGACCAGGGGTAGTCAACCTGGTCCCTACCGGTTTGGAAATTCAGGTGGGCAGTGGTGGGTTCTGCTGAAAACGCCCAGTGGGCCTTGATGGCTATGGACCAAGGTCAGCAGGAGAGATCATTTCATGTCCCCTGCCAAGCCAGCCTTGCTGTAAGCCCCCCTTGGGCTGGTGAGGAGATAAAAAAAAACACACACACACACAAACACAGCCTCACCCTTTTCACCCTTCACTCACACACAGCACCTCACAGACACACAGAAAAAAGTAGAACAGAAAATAGAAAAAGGGGGGGAGATAAATTTAAGTACATATTAAGTACATATAATAAAAAAAATAAAAAACACTTGAGCTATAAAACTGGTGGGTGGGAAGGAAAATTTACCCTCAACAAAGATACAAAAGTGGGCGGTAGGTATTAAAATGTTGACTACCCCTGGCATAGACGGTTATGTGGTTCTTAAGTTGTTAAAGAAAGAAAAACAAAAAACAAGAGGTCATCAGCAAAGGCTGCAGTTTCCAACACTTTTATTACCGCTTATTAATTGCACCTTTGAATGTCAAGTAATCCAATCAAGAAGCGATAGCTAACCTTTGCCAGTGCAGGCTACATTAGTGCACAGCTGGTGTGCCAGAGGTTAGCTATCACACTTAGAATATTACTAGTAAAACACATAGCATCAGGGAATGCTAAAAAAAAAAAAAAAAAAAAAAAAAAAAAATTATATCACGTACATTAACCATGTACTACAGGTATTGATTGATGAATTAACCCCTTAAGAATGCAGCTTCAAAAACTGGACTTATCCTTAAAGGACCACTATAGGCACCCAGACCACTTCAGCTTAATGAAGTGGTCTGGGTGCCTGGTCCAGCTAGGGTTAACCCTTTTTTCTATAAACATAGCAGTTTCAGAGAAACTGCTATGTTTATATTTGGGTTAATCCAGCCTCTAGTGGCTGTCTCATTGACAGCCGCTAGAGGCACTTGCATGAAAATCACAGTGAGAAGACGCCAGCGTCCATAGAAAAGCATTGTAAATGCTTTCCTATGAGACTGGCTGAATGCGCGCGGCTCTTGCCGCGCATGCGCATTCAGCTGAAGAGGAGGAGAGGCGGCGGAGAGGCAGAGGAGGAGAGCTCCCCGCCCGGCGCTGGAGAAAGAGGTAAGTTTAACCCCTTCCTCTCCATCCAGCCCGGTGGGAGGGGGACCCTGAGGGTGGGGGCACCCTCAGGGCACTATAGTGCCAGGAAAACAATATGTTTTCCTGGCACTATAGTGGTCCTTTAAGGACACAAGCAATTTTTGCTGTTTGTGTTCAACCTCAGTTTGCATTTTTCTTATTTATTGCACCAATACATGTTATATATCACTTTTTAAAGGGCAAAAAGGGCTTTAGTCTGATGTGACATATACATATATAAATTCTTATTAAAAAAAATTCAAAAAATAGTTTTCTTTTTACAGTTTAGGCAATAACGTGTGTATAATAAGTGCAGCTTAAGGAAAGTAATTAAAAAAATATTCAATTAGTTGTTCTGATTTTCAGAGTACATAATATGTCTAGGATTTCAGCTTATTTTGAAAGTTACAGGTTACAAAATACAAGGAGTAAAATAAAATTTTAATGTGGCACTATTTTAGAATTTGGTATGTTTGTCTTGTAAGCTAAATAGCAATCATAGAAAGCAAAATTGCCGAACAAAAGTATATATTTATATAAAGCACACATCACAGGCTATTTACCTAAGGGTATTCTGACACTTTTTACGTAGCCATTTCGCCGCCAACCTCTGCTAATTAGTGTAGTAAATTTTTTTTTTTTTTTTTACATTTCTAACATACACACCTAAAACAAGGTTTTTTTTTATTGTGTATTTCATAAAGTACTGTTGCAGAAAACCCCATATTGTGTTCAGCCATATCTACTGAGTAAAACGATACCCCAATCTATGCCTTTGCCACTATCCTGTGAAGTTACAGTGCCATAAGAGAGACCTGACCATTTTAGTTTTCACAGTGATAATTTTGATAGATAAATGTCATGGGTGTGAGTCTCATTTTGGGGCTTTGTAGCAGTTTGACTGTTGAATTTATCCCTCAAGGACATTCCATTTGTGGAAGTAGACACTACAGTGTATCTCATATGGTGTATATTGTGCCTTAACGTGATGGCATTTTTTCACTAGTTTATGTCAAACTTTGTGGTAAAATATTTTTTTTTGCATTTTTTACATACACATTAAATTTTTTTGTGGTCATTTTTCAAGTCTGGTATGTGCCACTGTGATCAAACCCCCATAGGTATGCTAGGCAACTCTTCTGAATAAAACAATACCCCCAATGTATGTCTTTGCCACTATCCTGTGAAGCTACAGTGCCTTAAAAGAACCTTACTATTACATTTTTTACAATTAGAATTTTGATAAATGGAGTTGATGTGTCTAAATCACATTTTAGGGCATTGTAGCAGTTTGACAGTTAAAATTACCCCATAAATGCATACCATTTGTGAAAGTAGACACCATAAGCTATGTCATATAGTATATTTTGAGCTTTATTATACAGTTATCTTAGCATCAATTTTTTTCAAATTGTATCATTGTTTTATTTTTGCAGTTTTATACACACGTTTTATTTAAGTGGTTAATTTTGGAAACTTGATATATGCTACTGTAAATTAAATCACTAAATTATTCTCAGCTATATTTCCTGAGTACAAAATAACCCCCTTTGTATACCTCAGCCAGGTTTTTGTGAAAATACAGGGCTAAAATCAGACCCGGCCCAGTACAGGTTTTTTTTGTTTTGTTTTTGAAATGGCAAATTGACGATGGGTCTTTGTTTCATTCTGGGGCATTTTAGTCACTCATATATTTAAATTACGCCACCAATGCATGCAATTTACAAAAGTGAACACCATGGGGACTCTCACATAAAATATTATAAGCTTTATTGAAGTGACATTTTGTTACCATTTTGTTTCAAAGTTTGTGGTGTTCATTTTTATTCTAAAATTTGTACATACACATAGTATTTTTGATGCTTATTTTTGAAATCCCGTGTGTCCCACTGTTATAAAATTATCTTAGCTGTACTAAGCAACATCTTCTCAGTACAAATATACCCCATATGTATATCGTTGGAAAGTAGCGATCTTAATCCCAATCCAAATCTTAATCATAAACCCTTACCACAATCCTAACCCATAACGTAATCCCATATGTAACCCTAATTATAACCTTAATCCTAATCTCAATCCTACCTTTAGCAATAGTGTTAAAATGATTCCCCCTGCTGGTGTCAGGAGAGGAATTCCCTTGCTATATTTCAGCAAGGGATGCCCGTGTTGACCCTAATCCTAATCTGAACCATAATCTGAGTCCTAATCTTAAACATAATCCCAATACTACAATTAATTATAAACCTAATCTTAACCTTAATAATAAACCCAATAATAAATCGAATACTTATTCTAAACTGAAAAATAATCCTTAATTTAATCTTCATCCCAAAGTTTTCCCTCAGCTGATTTTAGTAAAGGGATTTTAAACTAAAACAGACAGTGATATGTTGTCACCTACTGCCTATTTTTAGTATTGCAGTCTCCTATCTCTTACATTGAAAACATTATGCCCAATGCAATGCAATGCGATCTGTGCTGGGCAACTGAAAAAGCCCAGCACTGATCAGAATGGCATTGGGGCATAGAGGGTGACCCTCCAGGGGTCTTCCAAGCACCAGATCACTTGAGAGAATGACTGTAGCTGAGCTTGATCGCTCAGCTGCAGTGATCTATGTGGATTTAAAGGGCTACATGCAGTGCTAACTTTCAGCACTGCATGCAGCTCATCAAAAAGTCTGGGGCCACTAAAAATGGCCCCAGCTGACAGAAGGAAGCCCCAGGTATCTATTGATACCTAGGTTTCCTGCTGTGAGCAGAGATCTAACCCTGCTCACACTCAGGGCCGGTGCAAGGATTTTTGCCGTCCTAGGAAAACATCCATTTTGCCGTCCCTTCGTGTCACTCACTCACTGACAGACAGACAGACACACTGACACACACAGAAACTCACTGAAACACATACACTCAATCACTGACAGGCATACACACACACACTAACTGACAGACATTCACTCACTGACAGACAGATACTCACTGACAGACACGACACTCACCTCCCTGGAGTCCAGTGTGGGGCAGCTTCTCACTCCTCCAGCGCGCTGTTTAGTATGCCGGGGCATATGTAATATTCCGGCTCCCGGCATCACAGAGGGCGCGCGAGTGAGGAGTGAGAGGCTGCAAGAAGAGCCTCCCTCGCCGCCTGCATTCTCCTCCGGTCACCAGCATTTGATGGCAGATCAGGCACCGGTCATCAAGGTAAGAAGGTGCCTGCTCTTCGGGCGCCTGGAGGAGCAGCACAGCGCTGAGGGGGGGCGGTTCTAGAGTCGCTTGCCCATCGTTGCAGACTCAGACAGGGGGAACCCACAAGGAAATATCCCCGGTGGGCGCCCTCTGCTCACACTACATTGCCGTGTATGGGTATTTAAATCCCTATTAAAAGAGCTTCATGCCGACCTCACTTTGAGCTCTGCATGCAGCTCATCAAAAAGCCTGGGGCCACTAAATGGCCCCAGCTGACAGAGGGGACCCCCAGGTTTCTAAAGATACCTGGGTTTCCTAGTGTAAGCAGGGATTTAAGCCTCCTGACACTGCATTGCTGTCTATGGGGATTTAAATCCCCATTTAAACAGCTGCATGCCGATCTCACTTTGAGCTCTGCATGCAGCTCAGCTGTCAGTCTGGGAACATTAAAAACGACCCCAGCTGACAGAGCGGAGCCCCAGGTTTCTAATGACACCTGGGTTTCCTGGTGTGAGCAGGGATTTAACCCTGCTTACACCACTATCTAGATATAGGTATTTAAATGCCTATTTAAGCAGATACATGCCGCACTGCATGTAGCTCATCAGAGAGGCTGGGGTCACTAAAAATGTCCCCAGCTGATATAGGTTACCATTGATACCTGGAACTCCCTTGTGTGAGCAGGGATTTAACCCTGATCACACCAAATTGTAATAGTGGGGATTTAAATCCCTATTTAAATGCTTGTTTGCAGCGCTCACTTTGAGCTCTGCAGACAGAGCATCGGTCAGTCTGGGGCCACTAATTCTGGCCCCAGGTGAGAGAGGGGAGCCCCAGGAATCAATGATACCTGGGGCTCATAGTTACCAGCAAGGTAATAGACCCTGCTAGAAAAATGTTTTTACATCATGCATCCTTAAGGGGTTAACTTACTTCTCCTCTTCAGCAGCATACATAACGCGCCATAAATTAATGATCATATGAAATAATCACAACTCAAACATAATGATTGATTATTGATACCTCAATCACTTTCCCATGATATTTTATGATGGACTGATTACATAATGTTCTGTACAATTAGTGTATTGCGGAGATCACATCATAAGATTTTGAATGAGAGTAACTTTACAAATTCCACACTTTCCACATGCTAATAAACATGTAGAACATTAAGTGTCCAACAGATGGGTCAATTACTAATGCCATATTAGCTCTCAATTATGACTCCACTCATTACAACTAGTTCTGTAGGATTGGTGGTGAATTGTGGGGTCTAGTGACAGTCATGTAGTCTAGATAGTCACCTACTGATTACTGATTTATATCAGCTCTCACTGCAGGCTCCATCCCTACACATTGTAATGTTCAATTACTGGACATTGGGATCACTTCATAAAGGGCTGGGAGGGTAATATCTTTGTACCCTGGCTGGAGTTGTCATGATTACAGAGGTGTCAGTAGTGCTGCTGTTGTAATCATGTATCCCATGGTATGAGTATTAGGGTGTTTAGTTCTTATTTGAGCGGTCAGGCTGTATTACTATGAACTTGTTGTTGTTATAGTTGGTATTTATGGTGTTAAGCTGTATTGCTATTACCTTGTTGTTGTTATAGTTGGTTTTTGAGCTGTCAGGCTGTATTGTTATTACCTTATAGTTGTTATTTATGATGTCAGGCTATTGCTATTACCTTGTTGTTGGTATAGTTGGTATTTGCGCTGTCAGGCTGTATTGCTATTACCTTGTTTTTGTTATAGTTGGTATTTGAGCTGTCAGGTTGTATTGCTATTAGCTTGTTGTTGTTATAGTTGGTATTTGAGCTGTCAGGTTGTATTGCTATTAGCTTGTTGTTGTTATAGTTGGTATTTGAGCTGTCAGGCTGTATTGCTATTACCTTGTTGTTATAGTTGGTATTTGAGCTGTCAGGCTGTATTGCTATTACCTTGTTGTTGTTATAGTTGGTATTTGAGCTGTCAGGCTGTATTGCTATTACCTTGTTGTTGTTACTTATGATGTCAGGCTATTGCTATTACCTTGTTGTTGTTATGGTGTCAGGCTGTATTGCTATTACCTTGTTGTTGTTGTGGGGTGACAGTGCTCCTATGACCCGCCCCTCCTGCCGTCTCGGGTGTCACCTGTAGGTTTGTGCCCCGGAAACAGGAGCACTGACAGCACTGGGCGGAGAGAGTGGACGTCAAAGCGGAATTGCGTCACTACGAGCCGCCACTAGCTCAGCGGCCGCCGCCGTGGGAGGAGCAGCATGGCTCAGTCCTGGCTGGGAACGCCCCTTTCCCCACCCCTCCGACCCAGCCGTAAAAGGAGAGAGCGGTGATTGGCTGCAGTCTGAAGGCGGGAATTAAGAGAGCTGCTTTACTAACAAATGAACACACTGGGGCAGCACTACATAATGTGTGCTGTGTATAGTGCCCACAGTGGAAATAACAGACTATCTACCAGATCCCTAATAACGGAGTGTTTACTTTCTATCAACTACCACGTCTGGCTTCTCCTTCACATGGTCTCAGGGTGGTGGTGGTTATGGTCTGAGTCCTGGAACGCAGGAGTCGGTTTCCATGATAGTTTTTGATCCCTGGTGGCTGGAACAGAAATACTCTACTTATCAGAAATAGGCCTCGATTTCATATTATTGGCTAAGCTTTCCAAATCATTTAATATTTTTTGATGAACTATTAAAATAGGGTGTAATATGTTTTGATACATTTTAAATATATATAACACTTTTTTTTTTCATTTTAATAAAAAAAAAAAAAATAATTTGGAGAGCTTATCCAACAATAATAAATAGAGGTGATACTTCTCAATTGTCCCAGGTTCTGTTTGATTTTCTCACATTTAGAGTTTTCCACTGTCCCTGGTTTCCAGCTGTGTAAACTTGGCACTGCATGTTTTTACAAAATGAATATGCACACTTTTCCATCTCATGTTTTTACATTTTAAAAACAAAGCACCATTGGTCTGTACTTTTTTTTTCTCTAAGGAATGGGGAGCTACTGATTGGCCACAGCGTCAGCTGATCACTCGCGCTAACCAGCGGTGCCCCTGCCCGGCGGCATTCTGTGCTTCATGAAACTCAATTTCAGAAGCCGAATGCTGCTAAGGAACTGGATCTGGCGCTGAAGGGAACCTTAATTGTTAAACTGTTCTCGAATTCACTATTCACTATAACAACCAAAACAACTTTAACAATGTGTATAGTTTTAGTGTATAGATCATGCCCCTGCACTGCTCAATTCTCTACCATTTAGGATTTAAATAACTTTTGATTCTGCTTATGCAGCCCTGGTAATACCTCCCGTGGCTGTGACTGAATTAGCTTGCATTAAAACATGGTTTCATTTTCAATTAGATGCTAACTTGCTTTAGAAGTTTTTATCTCCTACTCTGTAAACAGGAGGCTCCTGCAGAGTCTATAAAGTTAAAACCAGAAAGCGTTTCCCTCTGTGAACATAAAATATACCTATTGATGGTAGCAGGACATAGGCATGTAATTGATAAACAATGGTAACAGTACATATGCATGTGATTAGATCCAGAGCCGTCCCAGGCTCTGTATATAAGGCTTCAGGGTGTCTATACAGACTGCAGATGATAACTGGATCAGGACATATATTTTTATAGGTATTCCGTCACAGATATCAGAACTACCACTTAGTAGTGTGTTAAGGTATATATCTTCATCTCTGTTCACTTATAGCGCTACACCATACTGGGGATTTGTAATTTTATTAAAACTTGCCCTTTTACAAGTTAAACACATTTTTTACATGGATAAAAACCAGGTCTAGTATTAAAGTACTTTTCCTTCTCTGGCGGTTTTATGTAACTTCTCACTAGATTGTCCTTTATACTTTTAGCACCCCTATAGATAATATTAGGCTAGATGACTATTGACAGTGCAGGAGATAAGACATTCTAAATGTAGCAGAATATGCAATAAAGGAAGTTGTTTTAATGTAGAGTGGTATGTGATATATGTAATATCTTAATACAGAAAATATTTCCTGACTATACAGGTGATAAATCACCAGTCAATCATGCTGCATGTTAAATGACCCTCACAAAAAGACCAAAACATTATTAACCTTTTTTCCCCCACACCATTCCTGCAATGGCTGAGCTCATCAATCTTGATGACCTCAGCCAATCCAATGCTTTCCCATAGATACTATATGCCAGTACTGTGCACTGTAGAGCATTGGACTAGGAAAATTCTCTAGTGGCCATCTGAGTGACCACCACTAGATGTCTTACTAAGCAGCAATGCAGACACTGCCTTTTCACTGACATTTAAAACACTGCAGGGACAGGCTTTGAAACCATAGTGGTTCTGGCGACTATAGTGTCCCTTTAAAACTTAATGAATACTAAAATTTATATTGTATTTTGTTTTTCACTTGCATACTATGTGCTCTGTAAATTCCAAAGAACAGACATCTGTTTACAGTGTCTCTCCTCCCTAGAAAATTACAATCAACAATGTGATACTTTTTCTGGCCTGCTGAAAAACAGGTATGTTCAGCTGTTGTGAAATGCTACGCTGCTCAGCAGAATGGAACACTTGTGGTAAAATGCGTGCTGATACCATAGTATGTAATTTAATGCAAGCTGGGGGAATGTTTTTCATCTTTCCTCTCATCAGTTGTTTTCCATTAAACAGTTACCTGAGGCTTGGAAAACCAAATTCACAATATGGAGGCCTAAAAAGTCAAGCTGGTCATTTAGTCAAGTGTGGAATATGGTTTTTCCCCCAATATATCTTACTGGTTAATTAATAAATAACATTAAAGCTTTTGGAGATAAAGTACATGGTGTTTAAATGAGTACTGTTATTTGGTGACCAGAGTGGATTTGTCTGTTGCTTCCCCCCCTCCACATCCTCCCTGTGTGTCACTGTCTGCCTGTGTGTGTGTGAGACTGTCTGTCTTTGTGTGACTGTCTGCCTTTGTGTGTCACTGTCTGCCCATATGTGTGTGTTTGACTGTCTGCCTGTGTGTCACTGTCTGCCTGTGTGTGTGTGTGTCTGTGTCTGTCTGCCTGTGTGTCACTGTACTGTATGTGTCACTGTCTGCCTGTGTGACTGTAACTGTGTGTGACTGTCTGCATGCAACTGTGTGTCTGGGTGACTGTATGCCTGTAACTGAGTGTCTGTGTCTGTGTCTGTGTGTGTGTGTGTGTGTGTGTGTGTATGTGTGTGTGTGTGACTGTCTGCCTGTAACTGTGTGTGTCTGTGTGTGTGTCTGTGTGTGTGACTGTCTGCCTGTAACTGAGTGTTGTGTGTGACTGTCTGTAATTGTGTGTCTGAGTGACTGAATGCTTGTAACTGAGTGTGTGTGTGTGTTTGTTTGTGTGTGACTGTCTGCCTGTAACTGAGTGTGTGACTGTCTGCCTGTAACTGAGCATGTGTGACTGTCTCCTTGTAACTGTTTGTGTGACAGTCTGCCCGTACTTACGTGTGAATGTGTGTGAATGTGTGTGTGTGTCTGCCTGTAATACGGAGAAGGCAGCTTGGCACTTCTGGCTTGGCACTATTGGCTGTAGACCACAATTAGCTGTCTTCTGCGCTCGGGCCAAACAGTGCTGCCATGGATTACCAGAGAAAAGCTCTAACAATTAGCTTGCAAAACAGATTCCCAGCACACTATATCACCAGGAATATCAGAATTCCCCTCTCACTGCAAGGTAACAGGGAAGGTAAAATGAATATTTGGTTTTAAATCATTAATTTAAAATATAACCTATACAAACACTACACTCCTATACACAGACACATACATGGATGAAAGTGTATGACCTTGGGAGGAGGGAGGCGCTGTAAAGATTTTTCGCACATGGTGCCTAATGGCATAAGGTCCACCCTTCTAACTGTAATATTTACTTCTTAAACAGCTTCCAGAAACTCCTCAATTTATACTTTCTGTGGTCCCCTTAAAATGGGCACTCATAGTGGATGGGTTGAGTGCTCAGTACAAAAGGAATCTAGTCTGGATCCAAATATACACAGAAAGAAAATAGGTTAAATAACCCTTAACATAGCAAGGGCTCACCATGTGGGAGCTGACCAGCGCTTGCTAGCCAACCACCACATTAAAAATGTAAATAAATAAAAGCCTATGGGGGTTAATAAGACCCCATATTACAATAGGGGAGATACTAAATCTCCCTATGCCCCCACCTATCATGGGGTGAGTGTGGGCATATCTACTATATATTGAAAACTAGTAACATGGGGAGCCATTGCTAACCAGTCCCTTGAAAACCCCCAAGCAGAGCCTGTAAAATAACAGGGAGACATAGTCTGCCCCATGCCCCCACCGGTGGGCAACAGGTGCGGGACTATAAATGAAATATTTGAAAAAACTATGGGAGAAATCCTAATGTCCCCCTTTCCCCACCCATAGCCAGCTGAGGGGGCTCTTTACAACTATATTAGGAGCGTGGAAATGCTATTGTAAACCACACCAATTAGCCACCCCTCCTTAAAAAAATGAACCATACCTACCCCTTTGACCCTTATAATAGTGAGTGGAGACGGACCATTAAACTAAAAACCGCGACCTGAGGCTTGGAAAACCGAATTCACAATATAAAGCCCTAAAAAGTCAAGTTGGTCATTTAGTCAAGTGTGGAAAATATTCAGTCAGTGTTTTTTTTCCCTAACTTATCTAACTGGTTAATTAATAAAAAAAAACAAAAAAAAAACATTAAAGCTTTTGGCAGACTGTAAAATAAAATAATTATACTTACCATAAGAAGTCTTCTTTTCAAAATCTTATATTTATTCTTCAACCCCCCCTCCCCTTCCTACCCCCAAAAATAATTCAAAATCTATAATATGCTAATTAAAAAAATTAAAAATAAACTGATTCGCATTGGCTGCCCTGTCGACAGTAATAAACATTTAGTAGATATGTACCAACTGCCTCATAGGAAAGTCTAAAGTCTCCCTTATACTAACATGGGAGTCTTATTGACTGTCATTAACTTTATTTATTTTTCCTTTTTTTTTTTTCCTTTTATTACATTTACTTTTTTCTTATTTGGCTTGCATTTATATTTATAGATGGTTACATCAGTATGACAATCGTAAAATACAGTGTGTAAAATCAGCCCGGATCGCAGCACACTGTATGCAATACCATCAGTAGCATGTTTTTGTATTAGCTTGGGATCTGTATGCATGGCAGTAAATGTTACAGCACATAGTAGAAATTAGGGTGTGTGTACATATTTACAGAAATACAAGCAAGACAAGCAATTAACAACAATTAAAACAAACAAAAAAAACTAAACAATAACAAATCTCACTGAGGCGTTTGTATACCTGTTTGGGCTGGTTCCCTCTTTATCCCCTGTGGTTTGCAAGTTCCGTAGTGTGTTTTATATCCCTTGAGATGGAAGTGTATGTGCAGTATTTGTTTATTGTTTCCTGCACTTTTGCTGGGAACTTAGCGACCCTGTTCCCCCAGGCATTTGTCTCGGTTATCCTGAATTAGTGGTCTCGTCTGACTGGTAGGTCGCCATAGAGGAGACCCATATTCATGCAGACTCTCTAGAGGATAAACTGGAGTGCAATTGGTAGGTAACTATTTTTTCATATTCCATGTTTGTGGTGACCTGGGCCACTATTTCCCTGTCTGTGGGTACCAGTGTCGACTTCCATCCCCTAGCTAATAGTGTGGAAGCTGCCGTAAAAGTGTTGTATAGGATTTTCCAGAAGGGTCTGGGGTCCTCTGGGAAGATGTATAATAAATAGGTCTCCTCTATCTTTGGAAATATAAGTATTCCTATAATTTTTGCCACTATCTGCCAGTAGGTACCCAGTCTTGGGCATGTCCACCAGATATGCAGTGTCATACCTACGTCCCCACTACACCTACAGCACCTTTTTTATTTCCTTTTTTAATGGGCACTGGCTTGCAAACACTTGCCAACTGCCACATGGTTAATCTTGGCAGTGCCAAAAGTTTTCAACTATTTGTTCGCTGATGAAAACATAATTTTGCCACTTTATAAATCACTGGTAAGACCACACCTTGGATATGCTGTGCTATTTTGGGCACCTATTCTTAAGAAGGATATTATGGCACTAGAAAGAGTGCTGAGATGGACTACAAAATTGATCAAAGGAATAACACTTTCAAATATGATACATTATACAAATATATTCGGGGCCCGGGGGCAATACAAACCATTGTCTGGAAATCTATTCATAAATAAGACTATACATAGGACAAGAGATCACACATTTATGCTAGAAGAAAGGAGAATTAGTCTAAGACAAAGGAAAGGTTTGTTTACAGTAAGAACAATAAGGATGTTAAATTCTCCGCCTGAAGAGGTGGTTTTATCAGAGTATATAAAGATGTTTACACCAACAGCAACAACAATTGGATAAATACTTGCAAAAAAAACACAATATACAGGGATATAAATTTTAATTTAGAGGGGTAATTCTTGATTCAAGGTGATATTTGACTGCCATTCTGGGACCAAGAAGGATTTTTTCCTAGTTTGTTTCACAATTGGAAGCACTTCAGACTGGGGTTTTTGCCTTCTTTTTGATCAACAGCAAAAAACAGATGAGGAAGGCTGAACTTGATGGACACGTCTCTTTTCGGCCTTTGTAACTATGTCTAGTTTGTGCATTTGAGTGTGTGTAGCAGTGTGTGTAAATGCATGTGAGTTCATATGTGTATATATTTCTGTCTATGGGTGTCAATGTATATATATATAGTGTCTTTTTGTGGGGATGGTAGCAGTATGTAAATGTGTGTGTAAGTATAACAATGTGTGCAGTAGCAGTATTTATTACTAGAACTTTGAAAATAAAAGAAATTAAAGGAGTTACCCTAATCCACACAAATGCTGGACATGGAGAGACATTACTAATCAGCTACAAATTAAATAAAAAAGGAAAATGAGGAGGGAGAGAATTGGATCAACTATTAGAGGATATAACCCTATTCCTTACATACTGAGTGCTTAGTTAAATAATAATGACAACTCTTCGAATGTACTGATATAGACTGCCTGCCATAGTGATCAATCCAATAATTTTTTCTTAGTTTTTGCTTTATTCTTATCTTTACACACTGTTTACATAGATCAGTATATGATAAGAAAGCTTTATTAGGATTGATCCCCCTTCCCTTGCTGAAAAATACCCATAGCAGCCTCTCCTTCTGTCCTTACCACAGCATCTTGGTAAAAAAAAACATGGAAAGCCCTCCTTTGCTCTTCGCCCCCCCCCCCCCCCCCACCACCACCACCAACCCACCACAATAAAAAAATACCGCAGTATATCCCCCTGACCTTTCCTCTTTATGCCCACCATCACAGTAAAAATACCCCCAGCAAGCTCCCATAAAATACTTTTACTTATCTTTTCTGTACTCCATTCTCTCCTCACACACCACTGTGCATCATAATTTGTCTTCAGATCTTTATAGTTTACATTGGGAAGGTAGGGGCTAGGCAAGATTTTGACTCACATACTGCAAGAGGATGGTTCTCAGTGGCCCAATGGTGGCTGGTGTAGGGTTCTAGCTCCTTTTCCTCTTCTCTGTGTTTCCTTTGTGCTGGGGGAAATGCTCCCATGTCATTTCCTCCCAGCCCTGCAGGCATGTTAGTACTTAAGGGCCGATCTTACAGGTTGTCTTCACATTGGTCAGGTTTGAAAGGATATACTTTCTCTCTACGTAGATCTAGGCACCCTCCATGGCTTGAGCAGACCCATTACAGAGCTTCTCAATAAGAACACTTTCTGAAAGGTGTGCCTCCCAAGGAGGGACAGTACCCATTCCTGGCCTTTTCTAGGAGCTTCATATTGTTGGTGTGTATGAGTGTTTAACCAGGGGCGGACTAACCCCTCGGGCCGATTGGTCATGGAATGAGGGTCCGAGGCAGTCAGAGGCCCGGCTGAACAGTCATGCTGTGGCTGGGGTGATCTCCACAACTAGAAAGACAAAATTCCACAGACATATTACAGCGATAGGTTGCAGTGTCCCTGCAACCTATCGCACTGTAAGTGACCCCATGCCCCCTTACCTTCTCAGTGAGACCTGTCAGCGATGCTGCTCTCTCTGTGCCAGGTCTCCATGATCTCCTCTGCGGTGCTCTGTGTGAGAGGAAGAGGTGGGGTCTGGGAAGTGACATCACTTCCTTTGCTCTCCTCTCATGCAGAGGAAAAAATTAGCAGAGACAGCATACACCAGGTATGTTCCTTTTTATAAAAGTAAAATGGGTGCTGGTGTAGAGACACAGATGGGCTGAGGCAAAGGTAGTATGAGTTTGATAGGACTCCTACACCCCCTGGCCCAGCACCCACCTTGGGCTATATGCCTCCTACTCTCGTTCCTATGCCCACTCTGCACCGACAGCTCTTATGGCCCACTGCACACACTTTACCACCCAGTCCCTCCCCTGCACTCATTACAGCTCATATACTCACCTTCCACCCACTACAGCCCCTATGCCCCGCATGTACGCCTATCTCCACTGCACCCAAAACAGTACTCATCCCTCCCCTGCACCCACTATAGCCCATATGCCACCCTACTCCAACCCCAGCCCCTATGCATCCTATCTCCACTGCACCTACTACAACACCCAATCCCTCAGTCCACCCACTACAGCATTCACTCCTTCAGTTCACCCACTATAGCACCCAATCCCTCCTGTGCACACACTAGCAACCCTATGCCTCCTCTGCACCCACTAGCGCCCCTATGCCTACCCAGGGCCATCTTTAATGTGGGGAAAATGGGGCAGCTGCCCCGAGCTCTGTTACTCCTGGGGGGCCCAAGGCAGCTGCCCTGTGGGCCCCACTGCCCTCAATTTTTTTTTCCCCGGCTTGGCCCCGCACTCTAAGGAGTCCTAAAAGGTGGCCCATGCACTTAGGGCCACCAGGTGGACTTGTAACAGCAGGGCCCCAGTTGGGCGCTATGGCCTTTTACCAGCGCGCCGGGCCCCTTGCTTTTTGGCAGCATGGGAGGAAGTGACTCGCGGCTGTCACTTACTCCCATACAGGGACGTATTAGCCGCAAGGCAAACAAGGCATTTGCCTTGGGCGGCATTTTCCAGGGGGCGGCAAAAAAAGCTGCCCCCAAACGCCCAGGGCAAATGCCTTGTTAGCCTTGCGGCTAACTGACATGCCGGATGGGCTAGCTGCTAGGCGCGGGCGGCACTGGCGAGGGAGCACTTTCCCCTGAGCTCTCTGCTCAGCTCCCTCGCGCGCCGCGCGCAGAGTGAGGCTGGGAGGCGGAGCCAGAATATGACATCATATTCTGGCTCCCAGCCTCACTCTGCGGGCGGCGCGCGAGGGAGCTGAGCAGAGAGCTCAGGGGAAAGTGCTCCCTCGCCAGTGCCGCCCGCGCCTAGCAGCCAGCCAAGCAGCCAGCTCAGCAGCCCGACAGGAACACTCAGCAGCCCCAGGAAGAGGGAGAACACCCCCCCCCCCAGCATTCCTAAAGGTAAGGAGGCTGGGGGGGGGGGATGACACCAAAATTCCATGTATATATATATATTAATATTTTATAAACAAACTAATGCTGCAAAATGTAAAGTGACTGACACTTTTTATAAATGCATATTCTTCTTAAACATGAAGGGCAGGCCATTTGGAGTGTAACTCTAATCTATCTCAGGCAGCCTGGGCCATATATTCTGGCGTTGAACTGACGTAAAGATGCACCATGAATGTGGAATTCCAATTGTCTGTCTGTTAGTGTCTGTCTCTTAGTGTGTGTCTGTCTCTTAGTGTGTGTCTCTTAGTGTCTCTTAGTGTTAGTGTGTCTGTCTGTTAGTGTGTGTCTGTCTGTCAGTGGTTGCCTGTCTGTCAGTGTGTGCCTGTCTGTTAGTGTGTGTGTCTGTTAGTGAGTGTGAGTGTGTTTGCCTGTTAGGGAATGAGTGTCTGTTAGTGAGTATGTGTTTCTGTCAGTGAATGTGTGTGTGTGTATTTAGAATGCGGGGCAGGGTGGAAGGGTTGGGTGGGGGGGGCGCGTGGGGGGGGGGGGGGGGCGCCTGAGTTTTGTCCTGCCTAGGGCAGCACAAAACCAGGATACACCACTGCTCCCATATAGAGAGGAGCTGCTGTGCGGGAGGGTGCAGGAGAAGCCGCGCGTGAGGGAGGAGGCAGCGTCAGATACCGGACCAAAGGTCTGTTTCAATTCAGGAAGCCCTCTCTCTAGTGGCTGTCTGGTAGATAGCCACTTAGGGAACACTTAGTCCTGCAACGTAAAAATTGCAGTTTCTCAGGGCACCCCTCCCGCAGGGCTGAAGGGGTTAAAACCCGTTCAGCCACTTACCTTTCTCCAGCGCCAGACTCCCTCTGTGCTGGGGAACTCTCCACCCCCTGCCGACGTCAGATCAGCCCAAGATTACTCAATGCTTTCCTATGGACGTCCAGCCTCTTCTCACTGTGATTTTCAGTGACACATCCACTAGAGGCTGGGTTAACCCTCAGTGAAACATAGCACCAAGGCACCAAGGCACCTGGCACCAAGACCACTTTATTGAGCTAAAGTGGTCTGGGTGCCTATAGTGGTCCTTTAACATTGCAGCACTAAGTGCAATAGGGACACTGTACCCAGACCACTTAAATTAGCTGAAGCTGTCTGGGTGCCTACAGTGTCCCTTTTACATTCTTCATAAAAACTCTCCGGTGTTGACATACTACATACAAATACAATGATACATTCACAATCTTCACACAAATACAGCAAAGCTTCATACTCACTAATCTAATACACAAATTGAGACAGCCACAGAAACTCTATACCAAAAGCAAAGTTCTGTCCACATGCGTGACAAATCAACTTTTAAGCCAAGCTTGCAGACTAGAACATATATTTTTGCACTTTAATATTATACTACCCTACTTTGTATATCACAATATTAAAAGCATGTGGGAGGAAGCATTAAGAAGGTAAAATACACCAGGCTGCATATTTCATTTAATTCAATGTTTAATGATTTTTTTTTTTCCACTTAACAGGTCATTGTAACAGGTGAACATGTTGCCATACTGCTCTGCATAATGATCACCTTGATTGCTTTAAAATCCAGTATACTTCTCAGTCTGAGGAGGGCTTTTAACAATCGGCATATCAATATCCATATTTTAAACGGAAGTATCTTCTGTACTGGAGATATTGACTTTTATATAAGTATCTGGATGACCTCCTTTGTTTTTGGTATACGCAGCCAGTTTCTTAGCAAGTTCCTCCTTTATCATTCTGTAATGAGTGGGCCGGGCCATCTTCCAGAATACTGTCTTTCCCTGTGGCCAAATCCTCCTTTGCCTCCAATCATCTCAACTTCCTAACCTCTTCCACCTCTTCATATTACCACTATGACATATCGGGCTGTCATCCCTCATTCCCTGGTTATTTTCCCATTTGCCCCCTTTACCTGCTCGACAATCATCATTCCTAATTTTTTTTTTACTCTGAATTGGTGATATTGTCCTCTGAAATACATGCCCTGCCAGGACATCTGTCTTCTGTAGCTATCAGTGCGCATCCTTTTCATCTGAAACACTCTAAATTTTGTCAAGTGTTGTCTTCCAGATTTCTCTGGTAAGTTCCTCTGATCGCACACACCTGCCTCATTTTGCCTAGTGCTGAACGCCAGTTGTCTATCTGCTGATTAAACCCATGGCTTCCAGCAATGAGATTTTGCTGCTGCCACATTTTCTCATGGAAGTTCCCGCGCAGATTGTCTTTCATGGAGAAAGAAAACCTCTTGTTTTGAAAGAACCAGTTTAGTAGCCCTTCTCTGAACTCTCTCTAAAGTATCAATATCATCTATCAAATATTATGTACTCTGCCCTTTGGTTTTTACATCCAAGATGCATTATCTTGCACTTATCCACATTAAATGTCAGTTGCCACAACTCTGAACATTTTTCTAGTTTACCTAAATCATTTGCCATTTGGCTTATCCCTTCTGGGACATCAACCCTGTTACATATCTTAGTATCATCAGCAAAAAGACATACCTTACCATTTAGACCTTCTGCAATATCACTAATAAAAATATTAAAGAGAATGGGTCCAAGTACAGATCCCTGAGGTACCCCACTGGTGACAAGCCCAAGCTTTGAATATACTCCATTGACTACAACCCTCTGTTGCCTGTCACTCAGCCACTGCCTTACCCAATCAACAATATTGGAATCCAAACTTATTAAATACATTCCCTTTATGTATTTAAATGTTTCTATCATATCCCCCCTGTCTCGTCTTTCCTCCAAGCTATACATGTTACGTTCCTTTAACCTTTCCCTGTAAGTTTTATCCTGCAATCCATGAACCAGTTTAATAGCCCTTCTCTGAACACTATCGAAGGTATCAATATCCTTCTGGAGATACTGTCTCCAGTACTGCGTACAATACTGCAAGTGAGGTCTCACCAGTGTTCTGTACAGTGGCATGAGCACTTCCCTCTTTCTACTGCTAATACCTCTCCTTATACAACCAAGCATTCTGCTAGCATTTCCTGCTGCTCTATTACATTGTCTGCCTATCTTTAAGTCATCAGAAATAATCACCCCTTTCCTCAGATGTTGAGGTTAGGACTCCAAGGAATGGGTCCAAGTACAGATCCCTGAGGTACCCCACTGGTGACAAGCCCAAGCTTTGAATATACTCCATTAACTACAACCCTCTGTTGCCTGTCACTCAGCCACTGCCTTACCCATTCAACAATATTGGAATCCAAACTTAAAGATTGCACTTTTTTGATAAGCCTTCTATGTGCAACAGTGTCAAAGGCCTTACTGAAATCTAGGTAAGCAATGTCTACTGCATGATCTATTATTTTAGTTACTCAATCAAAAAAATCAATAAGATTAGTTTGGCATGACCTCCCTGAAGTAAACCCACGTTGTCTCTGATCTTGAAATCCATGTGATTTTAGATGTTCAACAATCCTATCCTTTAGCATGGTTTCTATTACTTTCCTCACTACTGAAGTAAGGCTTACTGGCCTATAGTTGCCCGACTCCTCCCTACTACCTTTCTTGTGAATGGGCACAACATTCGCTAACTTCCAATCTTCTGCAACTACTCCTGTTAACAATGATTGATTAAATAAATCTGTTAATGGTTTTGCTAGTACACCACTAAGCTCTTTTAATACCTTTGGGTGTATTCCATCAGGTCCCATTGACTTATGTGTGTTTACTTTTGACAGTTGAAATAGAACCTCTTCCTCTATAAACTCACATGTAACAAATTACTAATTTCTCCTTTTTCCTAACTGAAATACTGAACAAGACCTTTATCCTCTTCTACATACCTTCCTTCTTTTGTTTTTAATCTAACTAATCCTTGTTTTACTTTCTTCTTCTCATTTATGTATCTAAAAATGTTTTGTCCCCTTTTTTTTTTACTGACTGTGCTATTTTCTCTGCTGTGTGTGATTTGGACGCTCTTATAACTTGCTTAGCCTCTTTCTGCCTAATCTTATAGATCAGTCTATCTTCCTAACTCTGTTTTTTTTTTTTTCATAATTGCTAAATGCTAACTTTTAGTTTTTTACTATTTTGCCCACATCTGCGGAGTACCACAGTGGTTTCTTTAATATTTTGCTTGTACTGAGAAGCCTAATGCAATTTTCTGTTGCCTTCAGCAGTGCAACTTTTAAATAATCCCCTTTCTCCTGGACTCCATTTAAATTGTTCCAGTCTAATAATGACTACTTTACACATATTCTAATTTTAGAAAAGTCTGTTTTTTCTAAAGTCTAAAACTTTTGTTTTTGTGTGGTGTGACTCAGTCCCTGTTCTTATATTAAACCACACTGACTGATGATCACTGGATCCTAAACTTTCACCTACAGTAATATCTGATATCAAATCTCCATTTGTTAACACTAAATCTAGTATGGCCTCTTTCCGAGTTGGCTACTCACCTACTTGTTTTAGAAACAATCCCAGTAGGCAATTTAGAATATGTGTGCTCCTGGCACAAGCAGCTGTTTTGGTTTTCCAGTTCACATCAGGAAGATTAAAGTCACCCATGATGATAACTTCCCCCTTTATTGTAATTTTAGCTATTTCCTCAACTAGTAGATTATCTAACTCTTCTATTTGTCCTACTGGCCTATAAATCAAACCTACTCGAGTTACTGTGTGATTACCAAATTCTAACGTAACCCAAACGGACTCTATGTTCAGCTCATGTATTATTTATTAGGCTAGATTTTATGCCATCCTTAAAATAAAAGGCCACCCTCCCCCTTTCATGCCTTCCCTGTCTTTTCTATATAAAGAGTACTCTGGTATTGCTATGTCCCAGTCATTTTTCTCATTATACCATGTCTCCGTAACAGCGACTAAATCTACACTATCAGTTGCCATTATTGCCACAAGTTCATGGATCTTTTTCCCTAAACTACAAGCATTTGTAGACATGACTCATCATTTTTTAAACACACTTGCTACAGGCACTTCCTGTCCTTGTTTTGGGGGGCAAACCATCTTTTTTGTACAGTTTATTTCCATTCCAAACAGAGCTACCATGAGAAATAAAGCCAAATCCTTGCTCCCGACGCCATTCACCAAGCCACAAGTTAAAGTCCCTAATACGCACAGGCAGAACTTCAGGGAATGACAGTGTGGAAGCAACTCAATCTAAAAAAAAAACTAAATAAATGGGCTGTAGGTGAAGTGAATAACATTGATTGATTATATTGTTACAATGGCATTTGTCAAGGGGTGAGATATATTAGGCAGCAAATGATCAATCAGTTATTAAATTTCATGTGCTGGAAGCAGGAAAAATGAGCAAAAGAAAAGATCTGAGTGACAAGAGACAAATAATGATGGCTAGATGACTAGGTCAGAGAAACTCCAAAGCTGCAATTCTTGTGGGGTGTTCCCAGTATACAATGGTTAGTACCTACCAAAAGTGATGCAAGGAATGACATATCACATATGCAAACAGACATACACACATACATACATACAGACAAACACATACATACAGAGACACACACACACACACATAAATACATAAATACAGACACACACATACATACAGACACACATAGATACACACATACAGACACACAGGGCCGGCCTTAGGCCTTTAGGCGCCCTGTGCGAAAAATCTTCACAACACCCCCACTCCTTCCCCCCCTCCCCCACTCCTGCCCCCTCCTTCCCCCTTCCCACACACCCTGGTAAGAACCATTCGGCCCATCTAGTCTGCCCAGTCAGTCACACACAGGCAGACAGCCACACACAGGCAGACAGCCACACACAGGCAGACAGTCACACACACAGGCAGTCACACACAGGCAGTCACACACAGGCAGACAGTCACACACAGGCAGACAGTCACACACAGGCAGACAGTCACACACACAGACAGTCACAAACACAGGCAGTCACAAACACAGGCAGACAGTCACACACACACACACAGTCACGCACACACACACAGTCACGCACACAGGCAGTCACACACACACAGACAGTCACACACACAGACAGTCACACACAGGCAGACAGTCACACAGACACACACACACACACACACACAGTCACACACATAGACAGTCAACACAGGCAGACAGTCACACACAGGCAGACAGTCACACACACACACAGTCACACACACAGACAGTCACAAACACACACAGTCACACACAGAGGCAGTCTCACACACACACACACACACACACAGTCACACACACAGGCAGACAGTCACACACACAGACAGTCACAAACACAGGCAGACAGTCACACACACACACAGTCAAACACACAGGCAGTCTCACACACACACACACACACACAGACAGTCACACACACACACACACAGACAGTCACACACAGGCAGACAGTCACACACACACAGTCACACACACAGACAGTCACAAACACAGGCAGACAGTCACACACACACAGTCACACACACACACAGGCAGTCACACACACACACAGACAGTCACACACACAGGCAGTCACACACACACACAGACAGTCACACACAGGCAGACAGTCACACACACAGTCACACACACAGACAGTCACAAACACAGGCAGACAGTCACACACACACACACACACACACACACAGGCAGACAGTCACACACACACACAGACACACACAAGCAGACCATCACATAGTTACCTCTGTTCCTTGTGGAGGCAGACAGGCAGTGCAGCTCCTGGATTATGTTTGTTGGGGGAAGCAGGGACTCCTTCCTGCTTCCCCTGCAGGAATTAGACGGCATTTTAGCTCCGCCCCGCCACACGCTAAGCTCCGCCCCCGCCGCATATTTTTTTATTATTATTTTTTTTTTATTTCTGCCATGTGTGAGCTGTGGGGCCGCAGGGCGCCCCCTGCTCCATGGCGCCCTGTGCGGCCGCACAGCTCGCACACCCCTAAGGCCGGCCCTGCAGACACAGATATGCAAACGTTCAAAATGGTATAGTCACCCTCTTTTTAGGTGCAAGAGGGTGACTTGCTTGGGGTCCAGTGGCTGGTTTAGGCTGATGGGAGTCAGAGTTCTCACTCTGACTCCCCTTCTCTCCTTCTCCTCCTCCTCTTCCGCCTCCCGCGTGGCTGGGTGATTGGTGGGAGGAAGTGAATGGGACAGTCACTCATCACAGGGGGCCTGGTTGCGCTGTTAAAGTGCAGCAGCGCTGACCGGGCCCTTGGAAATACATTGCATCGGGTGGCCCTTGTATGGAGCAATGAAAAAGGGTGCCTGGTCTGATGAATCACATTTTCTTTTAGTTCAGGTTGACCTGACGTGTGTGTGCGTTCTTTACCTGGGGAAGAGATGGCAACATGATGCACTATGGGAAGAAGGCTGTGTTATGCTTTGGGCAATATTCTGCCCAGCAAAAGCATTTATGTGGATTTTACTTTGACATGTACCACTTAGCTAATGATTGTTGCAGACCACATACACACCCCTTCTTGGCAATGGTGTTTCCTGATGGCAGTGGTCTCCTTCAGTAGGATAATACACCCTGCAACACAGTAAAAAAAATTCAGGAATGATTTAAGGAGCATAACATAATAATTTGGCCTCCAAATTCCCCAGTTCTCAATCCGATTGAGCATTTTTGGGATGTTCTGGAACGACAATCCGATCCATGGAGGCCCCACCTCGCAACTTGCAGGACTTAAAGGATTTGCTGCTAATGTTTAATGTGCCAGTTACCACAGGACATGTTCAAGGGACTAGTGGAATCCATACCTTAACGCATCAGAGCTGTTGTGGCGGAGCTGTTTATATATTAAGTTATACAGATACATCTGGGCTGATTTACCAAACAGTGAATTGTGAATTGAAAATCATTTTTCAAAATGTATGCAAAAATAGATACTTTGGAAACATAGCACAGTTGGAGCTGGAGAGCTCTGGTATTTTGACCAAAATGTTACAATTCACAGTGTCATTCAGTAATGCTAGTATTCAAAGTAAATTCAAATTATATTCCCTATTTAAGGCCAAAGTAGCCAAAAGAAGCATATAGCTGAGTTACAGAATTTTCACACAATTATCTGATTTTTACCCCATACCATCATTTTCATATTATTTTTTTATTCATTTTCCAATTAACACAGCCCATATGTACACTGAGCCTTTGTTTTCTTTTTCTCCTATCACTGGCAGTACTACAAACCAGTTTCCTGTCATCACTCTTTGTCATATGGCTCAGCAGTCTAGTTAACCACAAGGCAGGTCAGACAACCTGACCAGTGCATTTCCTTTACATGGTTTCCTTCAACATGCACCCCGCTTCCGTCCACATTGCTAATTTGATTACCTTTGTACAAACTACTTGCTCATGTGCACTAGGTAATCTTTTTATCCACTTCCTGCCTAAATTGCAGATCTACTTTGAGTGCCCAGGAAACAGTTGCAATGAAACAATTACAAATATTGCTGCTAAACTATTGTTTAATAGTGATGTCGCGAACATAAAATTTTCAGTTGCCGAACGGCGAACGCGAACTTCCGCAAATGTTCGCGAACGGGTGAACCGGGCGAACCGCCATAGACTTCAATGGGCAGGCAAATTTTAAAACCCACAGGGACTCTTTCTGGCCACAATAGTGATGGAAAAGTTGTTTCAAGGGGACTAACACCTGGACTGTGGCATGCCGGAGGGGGATCCATGGCAAAACTCCCATGGAAAATTACATAGTTGATGCAGAGTCTGGTTTTAATCCATAAAGGGCATAAATCACATAACATTCCTAAATTGTTTGGAATAACGTGCTTTAAAACATCAGGTATGATGTTGTATCGATCAGGTAGTGTAAGGGTTACGCCCGCTTCACAGTGACAGACCAAACTCCCCGTTTAACGCACCGCAAGCAGTCCATTTGCACAACCGCAAACTCCCCATTTGCACAAGGTTGGATACCAAGCTAGCCATGTCCCGTTCCTTGTCCTCACTGATGTCATTGAAAGTCTCTCTTCCTCCACCCAGGAAGCGGGAGATGGAAAAAGATGCTTGGTCGGTCCTCCTACTTCAAATTTGGGGCACTGCGCGTGCAATCAAATGTGGCACTAGATAGGAGTGGTGTGTTAAGTAGTACTATTCCTATCAGTTTAATCCCTGTTACGTCCCCTATCAGGAGACGTGTATATAAGGCATCGATTTTAGGAAGCGGGAGATGGAAAAAGATGCTTGGTCGGTCCTCCTACTTCAAATTTGGGGCACTGCGCGTGCAATCTAATGTGCCACCAGATAGGAGTGGTGTGTTAAGTAGTATTATTCCTATCCGTTTAATCCCTGTTACGTCCCCTATCAGGGGTCGTGTATATAAGGCATCGATTTTAGGAAGCGGGAGATGGAAAACGATGCTTGGTCGGTCCTCCTACTTCAAATTTGGGGCACTGCGCGTGCAATCTAATGTGCCACCAGATAGGAGTGGTGTGTTAAGTAGTATTATTCCTATCCGTTTAATCCCTGTTACGTCCCCTATCAGGGGTCGTGTATATAAGGCATCGATTTTAGGAAGCGGGAGATGGAAAACGATGCTTGGTCGGTCCTCCTACTTCAAATTTGGGGCACTGCGCGTGCAATCTAATGTGCCACCAGATAGGAGTAGTGTGTTAAGTAGTACTATTCTTATCAGTTTAATCCCTGTTACGTCCCCTATCAGGGCACGTGTATATAAGGCATCGATTTTAGGAAGCGGGAGATGGAAAAAGATGCTTGGTCGGTCCTCCTACTTCAAATTTGGGGCACTGCACGTGCAATCTAATGTGCCACCAGATAGGAATACTACTACTTAACACACCACTCCTATCAGTTTAAACCCTGTTACGTCCCTTATCAGGGGACGTGTATATAAGGCATCGATTTTAGGAAGCGGGAGATGGAAAAAGATGCTTGGTCGGTCCTCCTAATTCAAATTTGGGGCACTGCGCGTGCAATCTAATGTGCCACCAGATAGGAGTGGTGTGTTAAGTAGTCCCCCTCATCAGGCCTTTTTTAGTCGAATGTATCGCCCACTGTCAGTCCCTTCGGGATCCATCCCTCATTCATCTTAATAAAGGTGAGGTAATGTAGACTTTTTTGACCTAGGCGACTTCTCTTTTCAGTGACAATACCTCCTGCTGCACTGATGAAGCAGGGCAGGCCAGAAGTTCTATCGCAAATTGGGATAGCTCAGGCCACAGGTCAAGCCTGCACACCCAGTAGTTGTCACGTCTAAACATTTGTTATGAAGGAACACAACTGCAGATTTCTTATAGTTTGAATTTTTATTATAAAAAGTAAAAGGTATTGACTTTAATTCCAATTTACAGGTACTGTAGCTTTAAGTAATAAACGATAACTGAAGTCCACAATTATAGGCACTGTAGCTTTAAAACGATAACTGAAGTCCACAATTATAGGCACTGTAGCTTTAAGTAGTAAACGATAACTGAAGTTCACAATTATAGGCACTGTAGCTTTAAGTAGTAAACGATAACTGAATCAGAAAGAGTCCTTTAGTAGTATTAATTAATTAGGTGATAAGAAGTTACAATAGCTGTTCCATAGACTTTAACTGAAGCAAGACAGATGCAGCTAACTGAGACAAAGTATGAGTTGAAGTTAGCTGTAACGGGTTTGTTTTAACGAAGGACTTTGGAGACAGGAAATAACAGCTTTGAGATGCAACGCTTATCACAGAGGTTTTACTTAGCTTCCGGCACATAGAACACTGGTTCCCGAGATCTCCTCAGAGGCGGTTTATCCTGAATGGTGAGAGTTCAGCTTTAGTCGTGGATGAGGAAAGGTGAAGGGAACTTGAAGTCTTCCAGTCCGGTCCGGTAACAGAGGGCTTTCACAACGATGTTGCAGCCGGTTCGTGAGTACGGAACGTAGTTCAATAATCCATCGTCGATCAGCTGGTGCGGTCAGATTAAATAGGGAGACCGTGTCATAAAGAGGTGTGGCTAAGCTCCGTGGAACCAGGAAGTAAGAGGATACCATAATTAAGGCATGACAGTAGTCAAGGGGTCCATCGCTCCTCAGAGTGTCGATATTTGCAGTTAAGGCGAGGTAGTCTGCTACCTGTCGGTAGAGTCGTTCTCTGAGGGTGGACCCCGAAGGGCTGTGGCGATGCGTAGGACTTAAAAAGCTCTGCATGTCCTCCATCAACAAAACGTCTGTAAAGCGTCCTGTCCTTGCCGGCAGGGTCGTGGGAGGAGGAGGATTACTTTCACCCCTTCCCCTGTTAGATTCCGTTGTGCTGTGACATCACCCTTATACGCTGTGTAAAGCATACTTTTTAATTGATTTTGGAACTGCTGCATCCTTTCCGACTTGCCGTAATTCGGTAACATTTCAGGCACTTTCTCCTTATACCGGGGGTCTAGTAGCGTGGACACCCAGTACAGGTCGTTCTCCTTCAGCCTTTTTATACGAGGGTCCCTCAACAGGCACAACAGCATGAAAGACCCCATTTGCACAAGGTTGGATGCCGAGATACTCATGTCCTGTTCCTCGTCCTCAGTGATCTCTCTGAAGGTATGTTCTTCCCCCCAGCCATGTACAACACCACGGGTACCAGGTAGGTGACAACGAGCCTCCTCCTCAAAGCCACATTCCTCCTCTGACTCCTCTTCCTCACAATCCTCTTCCAGCGTTGCCGCAGGTCCAGCAAGCGATGCTGATAAGGCTGTTTCTGGTGGTGATGATGACCACAACTCTTCCTCTTCACGCTCATCTACGGCCTGATCCAGCACTCTTTGCAGGGCACGCTCCAGGAAGAAAACAAATGGTATGATGTCGCTGATGGTGCGTTCGGTGCGACTGACTAGGTTTGTCACCTCCTGAAAAGGACGCATGAGCCTACAGGCATTGCGCATGAGCGTCCAGTAACTTGGCAAAAAAATTCCCAGCTCCGCAGAGGCTGTCCTAGCACCCCGGTCATACAAATACTCATTAACGGCTTTTTCTTGTTGGAGCAGGCGGTTGAACATTAGGAGTGTTGAATTCCAACGTGTCAGGCTGTCGCAAATCAAGCGCCTCACTGGCATGTTGTTTCGCCGCTGGATATCGGAAAAGTGCACCATGGCCGTGTAGGAACGCCTGAAATGGCCACACACCTTCCTGGCCTGTTAAGGACGTCCTGTAAGCCTGGGTACTTATGCACAAAGCATTGTACGATCAGATTACACACATGTGCCATGCACGGCACATGTGTCAACTTGCCCAAATGCAATGCCGCCAACAAATTACTTCCATTGTCACAAACCACTTTGCCGATATCCAGTTGGTGCGGAGTCAGCCACTGATCCACCTGTGCGTTCAGGGCAGACAGGAGTGCTGGTCCGGTGTGACTCTCTGCTTTCAGGCAAGTCAACCCCAAGACGGCGTGACACTGCCGTATCCGGGATGTGGAACAGTACCTGGGGAGCTGGGGGGGTGCCGTTGATGTGGAGCAAGACGCAGCAGCAGAAGAGGACTCAGCCGAGGAGGTTATAGAAGAGGATGGAGTAGGAGGAGTAGAGGAGGTGGCAGCAGGCCTGCCTGTAAGTTGTGGCGGTGTCACCAACTCCTCTGCAGAGCCACGCATTCCATGCTTGGCAGCCGTCAGCAGGTTTACCCAATGCGCAGTGCAGGTGATATACCTGCCCTGACCATGCTTTGTAGACCAGGTATCAGTGGTCAGATGGACCCTTGCCCCAACACTGTGTGCCAGACATGCCATTACTTCCTTTTGCACAATCGAGTACAGGTTGGGGATTGCCTTTTGTGCAAAGAAATTTCGGCCGGGTACCTTCCACTGCGGTGTCCCAATAGCTACAATTTTTTTGAACGCCTCAGACTCCACCAGCTTGTATGGTAAAAGCTGGCGGGCTAAGAGTTCAGTCAAGCCAGCTGTCAGACGCCGGGCAAGGGGGTGACTTTGTGACATTGGCTTCTTATGCTCAAACATGTCCTTGACAGACACCTGACTGTGGGCAGATGAGCAGGAACTGCTCAAGGCGAGAGATAGAGGGGCGGATGGTTGAGAGGGGGCAAGTAGGACAGCAGTGGTTAACGTGGCTGAAGATCCTGGACCAGATGGAGGATGGCGGCTTTGAGTTTGTGTGCTGCTTGTACTCATGTGTTGATCCCATAGGCGTTTGTGATGTGCGATCATGTGCCTTCGCAAAGCAGTTGTACCTAGGTGGGTGTTTGGCACAGGTTGCAAATGGCATCGCTATTGTCAGAGGCAGACACACAAAAAAATGCCACACTGCTGAGCTCTGCAATGACGGCACTCTGGTGGTGGCAACAGCATGCGTTGATTGGCGTGCTGTCTGGCTGACCCCGGGTGCCGATGCATGCTGTCTGACTGTGCCACTAGCTCCTTGCGACGACCTCCCCCTGCTTCTAACTCGTCTCCTCCTCCTCCTCTCCGTCTCCCCATCGGAACTTTCCCCATTCTTCTTCTCTTCTAGCGAGCACCCACGTGACATCCACGGATGCATCGTCATCATCAACCGCTTCACTTGTATCTGACAACTCAGCAAAGGAAGCAGCAGTGGGTACAACATCATCATCATCACACCATACGTGTGTAATGCTGCCTGACTGAGACATATCCCTGTTATCTACATCCTCTGGCAATAATGGTTGCACATCACTCATTACTTCCAACTGATGTGTAAATAACTCCTCTGACATACCAAGTGAAGCGGCTGTGGTGCTAGTGTTGGTGGTGGCGGCAGGTGGGCGAGTGGTAACTTGAGAGGTGCCCGAAGCTAAGCTGGAGGAAGATGGTGCGTCGAGGTTCCGAGCAGAAGCTGTAGAAGATTGGGTGTCCTGTGTTAGCCAGTCAACTATGTCCTCAGAACTTTTCAAGTTCAGGGTCCGTGGCCTCTGAACACTGGGCATTATTCTAGGGCCAAAGGGAATCACAGCACCACGACCATGACGGCCCCTGTGGGATGGCCTGCCTCTGCCTGTCAATTTTTTTGGATTAGTGGTACTGTGCGTGCAAGCTACTGTGACAACAGATATGAGTGGCACTGGTGTGACACTGTCCCTGGCATGCCCTGAAACGCACACTCGTGAAGGAAACTGACTGCTATTATATTACAGTCCAAAAAGTTTTTTTTTGTTTTTTTTTTAATTCTTTATTTTTTCAGTGCATTGAGATATAACAAGCTGGCATGCGGTACCCCAACGGCAGTCCTCATGCTGTTCAACAGATATAACATTAGGGTTTAGGTTAGTTCTTGCACAATTTTTATATTATAGGTTAATTCACTTAAGGAGCATTGCGTTTTTATATTCATACAATGGTAAACAAGCTAGGTATATATATCTAACTGCGAATCATTCTTCATGGCTAAGACTCTGCTAAATGTTATTTATATAGGAACATACAATGTTGTTCTATGCTTAGTATACGTTTTGAAGGTTAAGAATGCGCTGTTGCGTTAAAACTAATAGCATTAGTACTGAGCTTGTAACATAAACAAGGTAGGTTAACTATGTAGCCGTGGTGCTATACGGTAGGTAAAGGAATTGTGGTTAAGCCATAGCTTAGTACAAAACAGCAGTAGCTGGGTGAGTGCTAGGGGATATGTCGACAGGGTGACACATGGCTGCGCTATAGTGATAGTCAGGCCTCTGGCAATATTACAAACAGAAAAAATAAACATAAAAGATGAACCAAACGCTGTAATAGATGATCTTGTGAGTCCATTTGAGGCATATGAGGCTGGGTGTCAGCGAATACTTTGAATTAGGAGTGCTGGCCTGTGTTTAGAGTCCCGATCAGCTCACGCCTGCTCTCGTCGGAAAATGATAAACAAAGGGTTAGGAGCTTTTCTGGCTAGATTTAGTTAGGTAGAGGCAGGCGGCAACTGTGGGGTTCTGCCATCGGTCCTTTTAGCCAATGCCCATGAGTGGGGGGTCAGTAACCCAGGAGTGCAAAGTTCTCGGGTGTTGTGGTCCGAACTGGGGCTAGTGGGGCTGGCTGGGGCATTTCAGGGGCGGGACAAGCGCTGGCATACCTCGCTCCCTTGGGCATGTGTGGCCATCTCCGCTCGCACGGCAGTTGGCAGGTGATGTCAGTCGTTTAACGCGCCGGGTGTTCCTTGCGCAGTCTGGCCGTATGTGCCACCGCTGGGTCCCGGTATATCGGTGCGGATGGTTCGGATCTGATCCCTGAGCTGCTGCAGAGGTTCGGCTTTTCGTCCATGGTGAAGATTTCAGCCCTACATCTCTGGGTGCCCCTCCGCTGTGCCGACTGTGCTGTTGGGTTCGTGTGTGCTGGGGGTTTGGTACCCCATCTCACCTCAGAGCCCGGCGATATCTGTTGTGGCGGACGGCCATCTTGGAGGCTCGGGGCATCTGTATAAAGTAGCTGCGTCTCGCTGCAGGACGTATCCATGATGCCACCTTTAATTCAGCTTGGCGGTGAGTTACTCCCCGGCTGTATAAAGCCTCCCTGAGGCCTGCGCAGAGCCAATCAAAGGTTTCTAGTGAGGACTTGTGTGTCCTGAGGCTGATGCTCCGCATTTCGGGCACTGGCTGGGTGGCCCTTGTGGACAGGCAGGGGTCAAGTCCTGGGGGAAAAAGTGTGGGAACTCACCCAAGATTCCGCCTCCTCCCCCCCCCCCCCCCCGCCTTAAAAAAAATTGCACTCCTATGCATATAGTGCAGTGCAGGGTGTGTATAATGAATGTAGTGTGTTTGTAGTGAATGCAGAGTATGGATAATGAATGTAGTGTGTTTGTAGTGAGTGCAGTGTGTATAATGAATGTAGTGTGTTTGTAGTGAGTGCAGTGTGTATAATGAATGTAGTGTGTTTGTAGTGAGTGCAGTGTGTATAATACATTTAGTGTGTTTGTAGTGAGTGCAGAGTGTGTATAATGAATGTAGTGTGTTTGTTGTGAGTGCAGTGTGTGTATAATGAATGTAGTGTGTTTGTAGTAAGTGTAGAGTGTGTATAATGAATGTAGTGTGTTTGTAGTAAGTGTAGAGTGTGTATAATGAATGCAGTGTGTTTGTAGTGAGTGCGGATTGTGTATAATAAATGTAGTGTGTTTGTGGTGAGAGCAGAGTATGTATAATGAAGTGTTTGTAGTGAGTGCAGTGTGTATAATAAATGTAGTGTGTTTGTAGTGAGTGCAGAATGTGTATAATGAATGTAGTGTGTGTGTAGTGAGTGCAGTGTGTATAATGAATATAGTGTGTAGTGAGTGCAAAGTGTGTATAGTGAATGTAGTGTGTTTGTAGTGAGTGCAGTGTGTATAATGAATGTAGTGTGTTTGTAGTGAGTGCAGAGTGTGTATAATGAATGTAGTGTGTTTGTAGTGAGTGCAGAGTGTGTATAATGAATGTAGTGTGTTTGTAGTGAGTGCAGAGTGTGTATAATGAATGTAGTGTGTTTGTAGTGAGTGCAGATTGTGTATAATGAATGCAGTGTATGTAGTGTGTTTGTAGTGAATGCAGTGTATGTAGTGTGTTTGTAGTGAATGCAGAGTGTGTATAGTGAATGTAGTGTGTAGTGAGTGCAGAGTGTGTATAATGAATGCAGAGTCTATATAATGAATGCAGAGTGTGTATAGTGAATGTAGTGTGTTTGTAGTGAGTGCAGAGTGTGTATAATGAATGCAGTGTGTATAATGAATGCAGTGTATGTAGTGTGTGTGTAGTGAATGCAGAGCGTGTATAATGAATGCAGAGTGTGTATAGTGAATGTAGTGTGTGTAGTGAGTGCAGTGTGTACAGTGAATTTAGTGTGTTTGTAATGAGTGCAGAGTGTGTATAATGAATGTAGTGTGTTTGTAGTAAGTGCAGATTGTGTATAATGAATGCAGTGTGTGTGCTGGATTATGTGTGTGAGTGTGTGTGTGGGTGCTGGATGATTGCGTGTGTGTGTGCTGGATGATGTGTGTGTGTGCTGGATGATGTGTGTGTGTGCTGGATGATGTGTGTGTGTGCTGGATTATGTGTGTGTGTGCTGGATTATGTGTGTGTGCGCTGGATGATGTGTGTGTGTGCGCTGGATGATGTGTGTGTGTGCGCTGGATGATGTGTGTGTGTGCGCTGGATGATGTGTGTGTGTGTGCTGGATGATGTGTGTGTGTGTGCTGGATGATGTGTGTGTGCTGGATTATGTGTGTGTGTACTGGATTATGTGTGTGTGTGTACTGGATTATGTGTGTGTGTGTACTGGATTATGTGTGTGTGTGTGTACTGGATTATGTGTGTGTGTGTACTGGATTATGTGTGTGTGTACTGGATTATGTGTGTGTGTACTGGATTATGTGTGTGTGTGTGTGTGCTGGATTGTGTGTGTGTGTGTGTACTGGATTATGTGTGTGTGTGCGCTGGATTATGTGTGTGTGTGCGCGCTGGATTATGTGTGTGTGTGCGCTGGATTATGTGTGTGTGTGTACTGGATTATGTGTGTGTGTACTGGATTGTGTGTGTGTGTGTGTGTGTGTGTGCTGGATGATGTGTGTGTGTGTGTACTGGATTATGTGTGTGTGTACTGGATTATGCGTGTGTGTGTGCTGGATTATGTGTGTGTGTACTGGATTATGTGTGTGTGTGTGTACTGGATTATGTGTGTGTGTGTACTGGATTATGTGTGTGTGTGTGTACTGGATTATGTGTGTGTGTACTGGATTATGTGTGTGTGTGTACTGGATTATGTGTGTGTGTGTGTGTGTACTGGATTATGTGTGTGTGTGTGTACTGGATTATGTGTGTGTGTGTACTGGATTATGTGTGTGTGTGTGTACTGGATTATGTGTGTGTGTGTGTGTGTGTACTGGATTGTGTGTGTGTACTGGATTATGTGTGTGTGCTGGATTATGTGTGTGTGCTGGATTATGTGTGTGTGTACTGGATTATGTGTGTGTGTGCTGGATTATGTGTGTGTGTGCTGGATGATGGGGGGGATGCATTTGCTTTTTAACTTTTATGTGTTTTTTTTTTTACTTTACTCCCCCCTCCCTGCTTCTTACCTTGTCAGGGAGGGGGGAGATCGCCTGGTGGTCCGGTGGAGGGTAGCAGCCGCTGCACACAGGGGCCATCACACGCGGCGTTCTTCTCCAGCTCTCTCAGCTTCAAATCTCGCGAGACTCGCCTGTGCGGAGCGTTGCCATGGTAACCCGTGGCAACGCTCTTACAGCTGCGGGTCTCGCGAGATTTGAAGCTGAGAGAGCTGGAGAAGAACGCCGCGTGTGATGGCCCCTGTGTGCAGTTAGCAGGGCAGGTCCTGCAGGACTGGGAACGGCGTTCCTGCTTTGGAAAAAGTGCAGGAACGCCGTTCCCATGCGTTCCTGCAGGACTCGAGCCCTGTGGACAGGCTGTGTGGATTTGTTGCCCCACTTTGCTTCACCTCCCTCTTGCCTGCTTTAGAGATGCATGTGGGTGTAGTAGGCTGCTGCTGCGTACCATGAGTTTTGCCGTCGCTTGCGTCCGCCATTTTGGAGGCCCTCACCTCCGGTCTGCTTGTTTCGGCTGTCGGTCCCGGGTGCAGGTGTGCAGCCGAGCCAGCTCCACGTGGCGGGGACCGGGATATCCCCCCCGGTCCGTAGGGGGGAAGGGGACGCCTGGTGCTTGCTTGTGGCCCGGTATGGTGAGCGGGAAGCGGCCGCCTTCCCAGCCCGTCCGACCTTGTAGGCCTCACTCTGCCGTTTCGGTTCCCAGGCATGCTGTGTGGCAAGTCGGGTATCCGCATGTGAGTGCTGGTTTCCCCAAGCTTTCTAGACACTGTACGTGGTTCTTTCTGCGGTTCACCCCCAGATATTAGGCAGTAAACCTCCCGATCGGCTGGAGCTCGAGCAGAGCGCGTCTTGCTCGCTTGCTTGCCAGGCTCCGCCCCCAAGTTTTGTTTTTTTTAAATGCAAGCTATTGGGACACCAAATATGAGTGAGTGGTGGCACTGGGCAGGCCCTTAAATGCACACTCGTGAAGGAAACTGACTGCTTTTATATTACAGTCCAAAAAGTTTTTTTTTTGTTAAATGCAAGCTATTGTGACACCAGATATGAGTGGTGGCACTGGGCAAGTGGGCACAGTATACGCTGTGAGCCTGACACAAACGCTGGCAGACAACTAACTGCTATTCAATCTATTACAGTCAAAATTTTATTTTTTTAAAAAAATGTACACTACTGTTACACCAGATATGAGTTGCACTGGTGTGACACTGTGCCCTGGCAGGCCCTGAAACGCACACTCGTGAAGGAAACTGACTGCTATTATATTACAGTCCAAAAAGTTTAGTTTTTTTTAAATGCAAGCTATTGGGACACCAGATATGAGTGAGTGGTGGCACTGGGCAGGCCCTGAAACGCACACTCGTGAAGGAAACTGACTGCTATTATATTACAGTCCAAAAAGGTTTTTTGTTAAATGCAAGCTATTGTGACACCAGTGAGTGATGGTGGCACTGGGCAGGCCCTGAAACGCACACTAGTGAAGGAAACTGACTGCTATTATATTACAGTCAAAAAAGTTTAGTTTTTTTTAAATGCAAGCTATTGGGACACCAGATATGAGTGGTGGCACTGGGCAAGTGGGCACAGTATACGCTGTGAGCCTGACACACACGCTGGCAGACAACTAACTGCTATTCAATCTATTACAGTCAAAATTGTATTTTTTTTTTTTTAAATTACACTACTGTTACACCAGATATGAGTTGCACTGGTGTGACACTGTGCCCTGGCAGGCCCTGAAATGCACACTCGTGAAGGAAACTCACTGCTATTATATTACAGTCCAAAAAGTTTTTGGTTTCTAAATGCAAGCTATTGTGACACCAGTGAGTGAGTGGTGGCACTGGGCAAGTGGGCACAGTATATGCTGTGAGCCTGACACACAGGCTGGCAGGCAGGCAGGCAGGCAACTGCAATTACATTACACAGAAAAAAAAAAAGCAGACTGATGTTCTAGCCCTAAAAAGGGCTTTTTGGGGTGCTGTCCTTACAGCAGAGATCAGATGAGTCCTTCAGGACTGTAGTGAACACTGAATACACTAGCCTAGCTATCAATTTCCCTATTAAATCAGCAGCAGCTACACTGTCCCTACTCTCATTAAGAATGCAGCTTCACAATGAATGTAAAATGGATGCTGTCCAGGAGGTGGGAGGGTCTGGGAGGGAGGGTCTGCTGCTGATTGGCTGGAATGTGTCTGCTGACTGTGAGGTACAGGCAGGGTCAAAGTTTACTCAATGATGACGAATAGGGGGCGGACCGAACAGCGCATGTGTTCGCCGTCCGTGACGAACGCGAACAAGCGATGTTCGCCAGGAACTATTCGCCAGCGAACAGTTCGGGACATCACTATTGTTTAAGTAGTAATACAGTTAACAAAAAATAATTTAAAGGATTACTCTGTTGAAAACATTTTTAAACAAAAACTTGCATTCAACATATTTTGGATGTGGTAAGAAAAAGCTAGCTTACATTCACTGCAGAGCTAGTTTCTGCAGCTACTGTAAGTCCTGCTTTTTTTTCAGAACAGACTAAGTTAGATCGCTAAAAACAGTTGCAGACAGATCATGCATACGCACAACTGGCCAATCACTCACTTCTCAATGTGATTACAGTTCGTTAGAAGTATATGAATGGCAAGGGCCAAGATTGGCACTGTCCCTCACTTTTGCTTTGAAATATATTTCAGAGCAAGTAAGGCAGGAAACCCACCTGAATGTCTGACTGGCAGGTGGGAAGGTGTTCCTATAATGTTCCAATAAGAATCCTGTTTCTGACTTAAAAATAGCCAACAATATCCTAAAATATGCAAAAAGCACGTCCAATACAATATCTGTTAATCAGGATTCATTAGTTACAACATGGAGTTACATAGTTACATAGCTGAAAAGAGACTTGCGTCCATCAAGTTCAGCCTTCCTCACATTTGTTTTTTGCTGTTGATCCAAAAGAAGGCAAAAAAAAAACAAAAACAGTTTGAAGCACTTCCAATTTTGCAACAAGCTAGGAAATAAATTCCTTCTTGACCCCAGAATGGCAGTCAGATTTACCCTTGGATCAAGCAGTTATTACCCTACATCCTTAGATCTTGTAAATAGGGCACATTTTCTCTGAGCATGCAAAACTGCTTTTGATCACCAGAGTCCAGGTATCAAATGTTCAAAATATGGCAGGACAATCATGATTTTGAGGCTCTGAACTACCGTCCTTGGTTCATTCACTGGTGTTTTACTTTTGTGAAGACCAAAAAATAGTGTTGCCCCTGAGATATTACAGGACATATCTGGCCATATAATAGTATTTCAGCAGTACTCTGCATATGGGCCGCAAAGAAGAGCCCACTGGCAGGGCATCAAATTAGTCCAGCTTACCAGTGTGCTAGACTGACATGCCCCTCTATGAGGACTGCTCAGAATTAACACTCCTTCATTTATAACTTGGTTCCATCCCTTCCATACAATATACAGTTACCTCCAACCTTGAGAGGAAAGTTAAAGGCACTCTGTAAAAACAGAGACCTAATTTAATCTTTAAATAATATCGGTGGCAAAACAAATTTAGAGAGGGACCTGGTACAAGATTTTATTTTGGTGGGGTGATGGGGGGGGGGGGGGGAAGGGTGACTCCCACTTGTGTTTTTGGTTTTTAGTTTTCTCTTGACATGTCCTTACTGTATGATGAGGGCTGCCACAGTATAGGCATAGGTTGGCCTTTCTCCTCCTTTGTAATTCAGTGGGTGGTAATCGTCCCTGTACCAAGAAGACTTGCATGAGTTCTTTTACTTGCAAAGATCGAGAAACTGCCAAGAGGGGACCAGTAGTAGATGTATGTAGTTGAGGTGGCTCCTTTGTGATGTATTTTCCCGTATACGTCTGTCCAATTGCATGGCCTGTTGCACAAAGGCCTCTAGAGAGTCAAGAACATCTAAATGATCAAAGTCATCTTTAAGGAATTCAGACAACCTGAAACAAACTTTAGCAATCCTATTTCGTTCCAGCGGTTATCAGTAGCATACCACTTCAATTCAGTGATGCATTTTTCCACTGGTCTATGACCTTGACGTAGTGCTCTGATGGTTCTTTGAGCAATTTTCTTGGCTGCTGCTGTTGTCATGCATGGAAGACAAAGCAGTTCTGAAAGCAAAGATAATTTGCCCATTTTTGAGGATAGCCTCAAAGGAGCGAAATAACAGTATGCACTTTGATAGCATCAGAATGGTAGATGGGAGTTTCAGGTCAAACCTCATTTCACAGGATTTAATAAAGGATTGGTATTTAGACCTATCCCCTGTCAATCGTTCTAGTTATAGCACCTGAGGTGTAGTGGCTTTGGTGTGATCCTCAGGAACCAGATGGACCACTACAGATGGTTGTGGTACTCCAGCTATAGGGGCAGCATCTTGTAATTGCATTGAGTGGGTCAAAATTCAGTAATGTCTTTTTCTTTCTTACTTTCTGAATTTATTGTGTAATTGTAAATAAAAATGGTGTAGAATTAAAATATCTTGGCTTTAGAAATGTATTGAAGATGAGAATGCACTCACAGAATGATTCTGTGTTTTGACAGTTCTGGTAGGGGAGGAGAGAGAACCTTATATATTTTTATCATTTTTTCCCTCATTTTCCTTTCCTTTTTTTTCTCTCTTTCTCTCCATCTCTCCCTCTATTCTCTTAGTTTCCTACCGATCCCCTTTCCCTCCCACTTTATCACATTCTGAATAGGATAGATTAGGGTTAGAGTAGGGTTAGGGTAGGGGTGTGTAGAGGTCAGAGTAGGGAGAGAGTGAGTGAGTTTTATTTTGAGTTAGTAGTAGGGAGAGGAGAGAGACAAGGTAGGGAGACTGTTAGGGATAGTTAGGGATAAATAGATAATAAGGCTCTGTCCTCCCGTGTCCTACTCTCTCCTTTTTCCTCCCTTTTTTATTTTTCCTTTCCTCCCCTTCCGACCCATGATATAAAATGTTTGATCACCATTTTTTGTTCTCTATTCATTTATGTTAGAAATGCGATTGATGAGCTTAATTTAGTTCAATATGTTGATGTATATTTGATTTGATCTGTAAAGAATTACGTTCTCTGTATTTGAAGCTGCCAAGAGAAATAAAGATATTAAAATAAAAAAAATTCAGTAGGGTTTGAGGAGTCAATAACTTTTTTATTAATGAACCACCTTCAATGATGTTACATACAATGAATGCTTAATGTATGGACTAGGTACGAAAGATGACATATTTTAAATAAGCACCATTCGCCGCCTCACAAAGTCAGGTTCTTTCAATTGCACTGTTCATAATGTAGGTAATGTTTGAGGCTTTAGTGCTGGAATTTCTTTCTGCATGGATATTCTTCTTGAGCTGCTCAAGTGTGCGCGGTTTGTTCATGAACACCCGCTCCTTCAGATATCACCACAGGAAGTAATTGGGAGGTGAAAGGTTGGGCAAACATGGCGGTCAATTATTCTGGAAATTTCTTTAAATTATCCGCACACCAAACAATTGTCTCACTTTTTAAAATAAAATTCCACTATTTTTACTTGTTGTTCCTTTGTGAATTTACCCCTGATGAATTTCCCAAGACTCAGTTATAATATGTACCGACAACAATTTTTTAAAAATACTAACAAATAAGTTATTTACCTGTAAAATCCTACTCTACTGACTTTTGGCCCACCTTGAAGTTCTTGAAGGGCTTGAATTGAGTGGACACCTGTCGTGTCAGTGCAGTAGGCATCTACACTATTTCAGCGAGCTCCATATTTATATCGTAAAAGTGGATGGAGTCCTGAATGCAGCAGGTAGCTGAAACGATACACCAAATGCAATACAAATAGGGAATGAGCAGAGACATTGTCGAATAGCCAAAAAATCATGTCGGCAGCACAGGTTCACGAATGATAAGGACAAGCAGGGCTCTGATAATGAAAAGGTAGATGTGAAGCTAATGTCTGCTTCACTCCATAGTAGATGTAGCAGGCAGTGATGACCCAGTTATGAGTTGGCATTTCACAATGTGGATGCATAGCTCAGCTTCCACCATATCGTGCCAGCTACCAAGCATCTGTAGTATACTGAGATATTTTCTAAAATAGCTCAAATGAAATAGCTAAAACTGCTAAATTTCAAGAACAAATATGATTTTATTTAATATGTGCAAGGGTAATAAAGTGGCAATGCAAATCTATACATATTGCTCTTTTTCCAGTCTCCTGATAAGCTAGTGATTTCAATACATTCTCTTTTGCATCATAGTATTCTCCTGAAATTATTTGAGGGTCTATTTTACCCTTATTTGAGGGAAGGGAGGAGGGGAGGGGGGAGGGGGGGGGGAGGCTGTGTATGTAAATTTGTATTTCTATGTATGTGTGCATTGCACTGTGTATGTATGTTGGGAGGGCAACAAAACATTATTGTGAAGAGGGGGTGAAGAAAAAATTTAGGAGGTGGGTGCCAACATACATATCTGCCCCCGGTGCCAAGTGACCAAGGTACGCTTAATTTGCTTGTTAAAGGACCACTATAGGCACCCAGACCACTTCAGCTTAATGAAGTGGTCTGGGTGCCAGGTCCATCTAGGTTTAACCCTTTTTGCTGTAAACATTGCAGTTTCAGAGAAACTGCTATGTTTACTTTAGGGTTAATCCAGCCTCTAGTGGCTGTCTCATTGACAGCCGCTAGAGGCGCTTCCGCGCTTCTCACTGTGATTTTCACAGTGAGAAGACACCAGCGTCCATAGCAAAGCATTGAGACTGGCTGAATGCGCGGACTCTTGCCGCGCATGCGCATTCAGCCAGTGACGTCAGAAGAGGGAGGAGAGTCCCAGCGCCGAGGGAACCCGTCACTGGAAAAAAGGTAGGCGACTTACCCCTTCCTCCCCCTTCAGCGCCACGGGAGTGGGACTCAGAGGGTGGGAGCAGCCTCAGGGCACTATAGTGCCAGGAAAACAAGTTTTTTTCCTGGCACAATAGTGGTCCTTTAAGCTGGGAACAATGTAGAAACATAATTACTCGAGTTTCTATGCCCAAGGAGGACTTCTCAAAGTCTAAGTAAATGTATATATTATATATATAATAAAAAGATAAGGATGTTCCTGTTTGACATAAGGGGGCATAGAGGAAGACTGTTAAATTTTTCATTTTACCTTTCATTTACCTATGTAATTCGAAACTGCGTCTAGTAAAATTGCTTGAGGAAAGGTGTCCTGAATCAATGTACTATTTCCAGGTGTGTAAGACAATTAAGATTGTGTTTAGATGTCTGTTACAGAATTCCCGTAATAGTGCTAGCTGTCCCCAGAGGCTTAGTCATAATTTTTACACGTTACCTGGGATCTGACGTGGCTTCAGTTGGAATGCTGATACAACATGATATTGACACAATGTATATATTTACACAAATGTCAATATTTTCTTCATTATGTACATTCTATTAACATTTTCCAATATATTAAAGAGTTTATTTTAGAATTTTTTTCAATTCTATTTATGATGGTAAAATATCATGCTAGCAGAAAAAATACTAACCCAACACTATTAGAAGTTGGTAGTACATCTATTAACACATTTTCTATTAGCACAATTAAAGTGTTTTATCAGACTAGTAACTTCTAAAAAGGTTAAAGGGAAAATGTCACTTTGCAAGATTTTCAATATTATGTTTACCTACCCCCTACTTTTACTAAATAAATGTTTGTGAGAAGGACCGGTGCAAGGATTTATGGGTACACAGGCAAAGCTGATTTTGGCACCCCTCCTCCCCCGAAAAGCATCTTCACCTGTGTGCCTCTTAACCTGCCTTTTGTTTCTTATCCCCTTTTTTAAATGTCTTACATTTGTGTATTTTACTCTTTCCAGCTCCTTTGTGTTTCTTTCACCCCAGCCCGTCTATCTCCCCCTAGCCCCTTTGTATTTTCTCTCTTTCACCCCCAGCCTCTTTGTATTTCCACCCCCAGACCCTTCTTTTGTGTCGCTTTCATCCTCAGCCGTCTGTGCATCTTTCTCACCCCCAGGTCCATCTGTGTGCCTTTCTCCCCCCTCATTTCCCTCCTTGTATCTTTCTGCCCACTCAGGCCCCCACTCTCCCCTCCCCTCCATGTCCATTTACCTATGTCCTCTCCCCTCCTCGTCCCTTAATGGTCCTCTCCCATCCCTGTCCCGTAGTGTTCCTCTACCACCCTCCATGCAGGGGCATATCCAGAACCAAATCTCGGGTGGGCTATAGCGGGGTGGAATGGGCTGCGGTGGAGGGATGGGGCACTCTAGTTTAGGAGGCTGTACACATATGCGGCCACACACAGGGATATGTAAACACAATAACACACTGACACATACACACTGATACAAACATATACCTTCAGACACATACACTGGCACACACACAGATACAGGCCTCTACCTACACAGGCACACACAGATGCACACACAAATACACATACCTACACACGTACACACTATGGCACACAGATACCTGCACATACACACACTGGCACATAGATACACACATCTCTACACATACAGACACACAGACACGTACATACACACTGGCACACATACCTTTACATACACACACAGATACAAGGTAATAGAATAAACAGGCAAAACTCCAGGTACTGAAGGTTTATTTATTAGAGGGTAGAACACCCCATATAAGTGCAAAAGTGCGACGTTTCAGCCCTAGAGGGCCTTAATCATGCTTAAGTCCCTCTCGGGCCGAAACGTTGCACTTTTATGGGGTATTCTACCCTCCAATAAATACACCTTCAGTACCTGGAGTGTTGCCTGTACATTCTATTACCTTGTATTGTTGGACGGATTAGCAATGTCTGTCTAATGCAGAGCACCTCTGAGGCTGTGGGCTGGAGTGAAAAGCGGAAACTGAGTGCAGTGGACTACGTTGTCTGTGGTACTCACAGATACACACACATACATACTCACAGATACACACTGACACACAAATATGCTTTCTTCACATATACTTATTTCTTCTTGCAAACAAGCTCCAAAGACCCTCCACTTATATCCATAGATACGGATTATTCCGTCCAGGCCTCCATAATAGAGTTGATACAGCTCTAAAAAGTGTGAGTGTGCACTTTTGCCCATTTGTACCCCCTTAATATCACCAACTGTACTGCACCATAATCTGTTTTTTTGCTTTGTACTTATAGATTTATGTACTAGGAACAACATATGTATCGTATGTATATATATAATCTTGCGCAATGATCACCTCCTGTTTGTTATCTTTAATCACAATCACACAAAAATAAATTCAGCACGGAAGCAAAGTGATAATAGTCCGAAAGCAGCTAGAACACCAATACGGAGTCTCTGTTTTCCGATCAGAAAATTGGATAAAAACAGGGGGTAGGTGCAGCGCTTCAGTAATCCTTGACAAGGTATATGTGAAGAGAACCAGAGAAGGAATAACAGTGTAGTATTTAAAACTGTAGTGGTGATAAATAAAATAAAAGATGTGCACTCACACTTTCCTGGAGCTTCAATACAGCTCCAGTGTATGCGCCTGGGCGGAATAATCCTCGCCTATGGATCAAGTGCAGAGGCAATTCTTCAAGTTATAGATGTGGTAGGGGGTATCCTCATTAAAAAACAAACAAATAAAAATCGTATATGTTGAAGTATGTAGCGCTATGAAGCAAGGGTAGGTAAAAACTATAAAATGTGCACTCATGTGTAATGGAGCCGTAAAACCTGGCTCCTCTGATAGCGCTTGAAGTGGTATGATCCCCACTCAAGGATACAGGTGTAAAAGCAAATTCTTCCCTTCCCTCCGTGTATATGTGGGGATAAACAAACAGAACCAGGTCTCTCATGTATCTTTCCAGTCCCCCCATGTGTCTCTCCAATCCCCCCCCTCCCCCCCATGTCTCTCCAATACTCTTATGTGTTCCTTCATTATCCTATCCCCATATGCTTTTCACTCTGCCGGATCCAATGTAGCCCCAGCACCTGGTGCTGGATGAGATATATTATTACCTTCATTTACAAAACACTGTCAACAGCCCAATGAAAAGACCAGACAACAGTAAATACCTGTACATCCCTCTCAGTTGGCTGCATGCTCTCACTTGGCTGGCTGTACTAAACCTGCAGCTGGTGCACGGAGAGCAGTTGTATCCCAGGGAGAACTGTCCTTCTCATCCCCCGTTATACACTACTGCCATCACCTTGGCACTCTGGGTAGGTAGAGAATTGTTAATTTGAGTTATTAGTTACCATTAAAATAATACATTTAAAAAAAAAAAATAAAAAAAAAATCAGATGTGCTCTGAAATCCCTAATTCTGCTCCAGAACTTTGGATACAAATCTATGGCGGATATTACAATTCCTTTGGTTTGCATGAAATGTTGATTATTTTGGTCGAATACCAAATGGCACAAACAGAATTAGCTAATTAGGTATGAATCTTCAAATGTGTATCCATATTCCCTTTAGTGAGTAACATAGTAATAGTTTTTTCTCATCAATTTTGCTTTTATTTTCTTTTAATAACCTTTATTACATTTTAAAGGGACACTATTGTCATCAAAACAACTTAAGCTTAAAGGGATACTACAGTGCCCGGAATACAAAGCTGTATTCCTGGTACTATTGCTCCCTCTGCCTCCCCCCTGCCTGGGTGAATAAAGGGTAAAAAAAACCTTTATTTACTTCTTTGAGTTCACCTGTGTAGGTCACTGGTGGTGCCTGATGCATTCCAGGAATGAGAAAGGCAAGGAAAACTATGTAGTGGATGTAACTGTTTGGAATAACAGCTTGCTTGACTGAAATCCAGTAGCAATCTTCTCTAAGGATCCTCCCGTGCCACATCTGTTATCAGACATTGGGGGAAAAAATAGTTTGTTTAACCTATTTTGGAAGCTATACTTAATTGTACTGATACTACTTTGGCGGCAATATCCAAATCACATGCATACGTCATGCAGTCATTGATTTGGCGGGACATCACAAATCCAGGTTTTTGCCCCAAGTTTGCTCTTGCTTAGCACAAATAGTAGTTGCTTGGTCTGTGCAAACTGCACGAAGAGCATTTAAGCCTAGACGCAGAGCGCTTTAAAAGCATTATTTGCATATGCTGCCATGAGTGCTCTTGGATAGCATAATGGCTAGTCAGCTTGGTGTACATTCACATCCAGGGCTCGAGTCCTGCAGGAACGCATGGGAACGGCGTTCCTGCACTTTTTCCAAAGCAGGAACGCCGTTCCCGTTCCCAGTCCTGCAGGACCTGCCCTGCTACCTGCACACAGGGGCCATCACACGCTGTGTTCCCTCTCCGGCTCTAACTCTCGCGAGACCACGGGTTACCATGGCAACGCTCCGCACAGGCGAGTCTCGCGAGAGTTAGAGCTGGAGAGGGAACACAGCGTGTGATGGCCCCTGTGTGCAGCGGCTGCTTCCCTCCACCGGACCACCAGGCGATCTCCCCCCTCCCTGACAAGGTAAGAAGCAGGGAGGGGGGGAGGGGTGAGAGAGGAGGGGGGGCAGGGCAGGGCAGGGCAGGGCAGCAGCCCTTCAGCACTGCCACTGTCTGACAGCAGGAAGTAGCAGACACTGAGTGTTGCTGTGCATCGTGCAGAGCAGAGTCCCCCCAGTCAGGCCAGGTCCAGATCATTGTGTCTCCCCTCTTTGACCCAAGGTAAGCCAAAGTGAGGGGGACAACAAATAGGAAGGTGTATTGTTGTTGTTTTTTGTTTGCATTGCATTGTTGTAGTATTTTAAAGTCCTTAATCCCCACCACAGTGAGTCCCTTGGCAATCCTGTGTGATGCCCATCCCCCTTTGTGCATCCTTTCCTCCTGTTTGAACCCCTTTACCCCCTCTGTGATTCCCCCTTTCCCCCTTCTGTGCAGTTCATTCCCCCCTTTGTGCAGCCCCCTTTCCCCACTTTGTGCAGCCCCCTTCCCCCTCTCTGTGCAGCCCTCTCCCCCTTGTATGAATCCCCATTTTTCCCTCTGTGCAGTTAATTTCCCCCTCTCCCCCCTCTGTGCAGTTAATTCCCCTTTGTGTGAATCTCCCTTTCCCCCCTTTGTGCAGCCCCCACCCCCAGTGTGAATTCCCCTTCCCCCTCTGTGCAGTTCATTCCCCCTTCTCTGTGCAGCCCCCTTGCCCTCTGTGTGCAGCACCCTCTGTGTGCAGCCCTCGAGTGTGTGTGTTAGTGTGTGTGTCTGTTACTGAGTGTGTTAGTTTGTGTGTGTCTGCTAGTGAGTGTCAGTGAGTGTGTGTGTTTGTGTGTCAGTGAGTGTGTTACTGTGTGTCTTACTGAGTGTGTTAATTTGTGTGTGTCTGTTAGTGAGTGTGTGTTTGTCAGTGAGAGTGTATGTATGTCTGTCACTAAGTGTGTCTGTCAGTAAATGTGTGTGTCTGTTAGCTAGTGTGTATGTGTCTGTTCGTAAGAGTGTGTGTGTGTGTGGTAAAAACCCCTTCAGCACTTACCTTTCTCCAGCGCTGGGCTCCCTTTGCGCTGGTGATCTCTCCGCCCTGATCCGCCTCTCAGCTCCGAATGCGCATGCGCAGCAGAGCCGGGAACGCATTAAAACTGCCCATAGGAAAGCATTACTCAATGCTTTCCTATGGACGTCCAGCGTCTTCTCACTGTGATTTTTCACAGTGAGAATCGCGGAAGCGCCTCTAGCGACTGTCAGTGAGACAGCTACTAGAGGCTGGATTAACCCTTAGTGAAACATAGCAGTTTCTCTGAAACTGCTATGTTTTCAGCTGCAGGGTTAAAACTAGAGGGAACTGGCACCCAGACCACTTCATTGAGCTGAAGTGATCAGAGTGCCTATAGTGGTCCTTTAAGTCTATGTGTATCTGCATGCACTGGCGTACATCACGCGGTCACAGGGGTCGCACCATGTGTTGCGGCCCAGGCCCGTGCAGAGTAAGTGTGTGTGTGTGGGGGGGGGGGGGTCCACAGATCAATTTTCGCACCGGGGCCCCATGGATCGTGTGTACGCCACTGCACACACATCATCCCGCACTCACACATCATCCAGCACACACACACAAACAGATCATCCAGCGCACACACACACACACACACACAGATCATCCAGCGCACACACACACACATCATCCAGCACACACACACACATCATCCAGCACACACACACACATCATCCAGCGCACACACACACACACACCCACATCATCCAGCACACACACCCACATCATCTAGCACACACACACACACATCATCCAGCACACACCCACATCATCCAGCACACACGCACGCACGCACATCTTCCAGCGCACACACACACTTCATTCATTATACATACTCTGCACTCACTACAAACACACTACATTCACTATACACACTACATTCACTACACACTGCATTCATTATACACACCCTGCACTCACTACAAACACACTACATTTATTATACACACTGCACTCACTACAAACACACTACATTTATTATACACACTGCACTCACTACAAACACACTACATTCATTATACACACTCTGCACTCACTACAAACACACTACATTCATTATACACACTCTGCACTCACTACAAACACACTACATTTATTATACACACTGCACTCACTACAAACACACTACATTCATTATACACACTCGGCACTCACTACAAACACATTACATTCACTATACACACTCTGCACTCACTACAATCACACTACATTCACTATACACACTCGGAACTTACTTCAAACACACTACATTCATTATACACACTCTGAACTCACTACAAATACACTACATTAATTATACACACTGCACTCACTACACACACACTGCATTCATTATACACACTATGCACTCACTACAAACAGACTACATTCATTATACATACTCTGCACTTACTACAAACACACTACATTCATTATACACACTCTGCACTCACTACAAACACACTGCATTCACTATACACACTCTGCACTCACTACAATCACACTACATTCACTATACACACTCGGAACTTACTTCAAACACACTACATTCATTATACACACTCTGAACTCACTACAAATACACTACATTAATTATACACACTGCACTCACTACACACACTGCATTCATTATACACACTATGCACTCACTACAAACAGACTACATTCATTATACATACTCTGCACTTACTACAAACACACTACATTCATTATACACACTCTGCACTCACTACAAACACACTGCATTCATTATACACACTCTGCACTCACTACAAACACACTACATTTATTATACACACTGCACTCACTACATTCATTATACACACTCTGCACTCACTACAAACACACATTCACTATACACACTCTGCAGTCACTACAAACACTAAATTCATTATACACATTCTGCACTCACTACAGACACTAAATTCATTATACACATTCTGCACTCACTACAAAAACACTACATTTATTATGCAGACTGCACTCACTACAAACACAGTACATTCATTACACACCCTGAACTGCACTATATACATAGGAGTGTAATTTTTATTTTATTTTTTAGGGGGGGGGGGGGGGGGGAGGGGGGGGAATGGGAATCATGGGTGAGTTCCCACACTTTTTTCTCCAGGACTTGACCCCTGTTCACATCCATCAGGTTAAAACATTTTTGGGCAGACTTTCTCCTTTTTGGATGTTAATGGCACACCTCTGTATGATTGCCCATGTGTCCATAACCATATATCCTACTAACTTTGTCTGATATGATAGCAGGACATCGGGTGGAAAGACTTGACAGGACAAACCCATTACACAATTTGTTTCACTGGTAACATCCAGAATGGGCACTCCCACCCAAAAGAGGGCAGGGATAACCAGGGACGTGGTGCGTTGGCCTGGCTGGTGACTGAGATCCTCCTGGCCGGCCCCACTAATGGCTGACCACTACAGATGCGCTGTCGGTATGGTCCTAGAGCCATCAGCAAAGAGTAAGGATATCTAATTTTATGTCAAGACACGGAGGCTCATATTGCTTAACCCTTTCTTTATTGTCCACCAATAGCAGCAAAGAATATAAACAGTAAGAAAAAACGATAACCATAGTGATAGACCACTCCCACACTAAGTCCCAGTATAATAGGCAGCACCTTCCCACACAATTCCTCTTTCTTTGCTGCTACCAAACAGATAAGTACATGACTCATTTTCTTCCATTTTACTATTGCCTTATGGTTATGTATACTGTTTTATTTGCATTTTGACATCATCTCAGTTGTTTTCTCATACCATTCAATTGTCTTATTGCTGTTACTTCATGGTTTACTTATTTATCTTTCCATATATTATGTTTCTTCCTATTGTGGAATTGTATTGTATATGTTATCCTTAAGCCCAGGGTTCCAGACCCATTTTGGCATTAATTTTCTACTTTCACCTATTACTTAAACCCCTCCGTTTCCACTTACTTCTCTCAGGCTGTGTTTGCCTCCATTACTCATTCCCCTGTCTCTTTGGCACCCTTTACGCCCATTTCTTCATGAATGTGCCTTGCCGTTCGGCTATTCTCAAGAATCCCTTACTATCCGTTTGTTTTCCTCATTCACTACCTGATACGCCTATTGCCGCGTTCGATTCTTCATGCGAATGGCCAGCGATTTTCGGCTGTTTTTCCCCTTCTATGGTTTTCATCCATTTCATCACTCGAATTCGCTTCTTTCTGCCGAACTTTCGACCCGTTATTCTGCGACTTGTTAGAATTTAGCCGCGAATCTCGCGAGATTGCCGGCGGCCATTTTCTAACATCCTGTTTTCACTGTCTTTTGCTATTCCTTGTGTCCTCTTCCTGTCTGCTGGTCTGGACCCTGGTGAGCTCCCTAACTTTACCCTCCTATAAGTATAGCTAGCCTGGGGTGATTAACTCCTGCTAGTTGTTGCTCTCCCTGTCAGTTTTAACTTAATCATTTAACTTCAGCAGCATATATATTTATATATTATACCATTTGTTTACATTTGTGTCATTGGGATTATTCTCACAGCTTTTATTATGCCCAAATCTAAAGGGTCTGCCACCCCACTCTCCCCTGGGGATATGGATGTAGCCCATGTGCTGGATAACCCCAACTCGGCCAGTTCTGGCTCCCCTCCCTCTGCAGGGGACCCTATGTCGGTACCTGATGATGCCCAAGCCCTGGCACTGCAACGCTCCGTTACGGACGCCATTATGGCCGCCATGGGATCCATGTTCTCGGCCCTTTCCAAGACTCTCTCTCAGGCCTTACTGGCACGCCCTGTGCCCGCAGAGGAATCGGCCACGCCAACGCGCTTAGCGCGTTCTGCTATAAGCCCTACAGAGGACATTCCTAGAAAGGCTACGGCCAAATCCAGACTCTTAAGCCGCCCTGCCTCCAGAACCGTTACGACTGGTGTGAATATACCCACCCATGACAGCGTGCCTATGTCACGCAAGAGAGCCTTTCCGCACCAGGCAGAACGGACGCGGCACTGGAAATGTGCCAGAGCACATGCAAAGAGCGACTCCGACTCAGAAATCTGGTCTTGTGAGGTGGCTGAAGCTGAGTCTGTAGATGACTCCAATGATGAAACTGGGGGCAGGACACTGACCCCTTTACCCCTGCCCTATCAGGGTTAGTAATGAGTGGCTCTCGCAGCGACTCCCCTGCTACCGCGGGTTCCACCCTCATGGATCCGTCTGGGGAGCCTATGTTTGATCCGGATGCTCTCCATCATCCGAGGTCGGCAGAATGGCTCCCAGCCGCCCATGTAGCAAAGTACCTCTAGAACTGGGTACGGGGCCCACTTAGTAAGGCGGCGCACAACAAACTCAGGGGAGAATGTCCTAGACCCCTGATTCCAAGTAAAGTCTGTGAGACCCCCATTGTTGACTCTAAAATAACACAGTTTCTTTCCAAAAAGGGTTGGAATCCCCGCAAGGGATTGGATTCCGCATTAAAGTCCTGTCAGGACAAACACCTTGACATTTTTTGTCCTTTGGCTAAATTATTTGACCTGGCTGAACTAGCCAGAGCGGACAACAGGCAGGTTGACCCGGAGGAACTCCGTGGCTGGGTACAGAGGGCCATCTGCATAGCAGGCAGTGTGAACACATCCCTGTCCATAGAGAGGCGTAAATCCATCCTCTTTAAAATCGAGCCCAAATTGGCAAAGATGCTCAGGGCCTGTTATTCGGAGAATCCTTCATTAAGGATCTGGGGCGCTTTGTGGGTGCTTTCACAGCCCTGGACAAGGCCCAATCCTCTATAAAGAGGGTATTTCAGGGACGGGTCTCTACCAGGGCCGGCAGATTCAGGGGCCGTCTGTCCGGCCGGTCAAACTACCACGCCCATGGATCGGGACGGGGCTCCAACAACCAGAGACCACCCTATCAGGAGACGAGACACCAGTCCCCTTTCTTCCCCTGTCGCGGAAGACCATGGCACTCCAGAGGCTTCCGAGGGAACCCCGGTTCCAGACGCCCTTACGGTAAGTTTACATCTACCTCAGCCTTTTTCCAATATCTGTGTAGGGGCAAACTCCATCATTTTTTCCATGCCTGGTCAGACATCACCTCAGACGCCTGGGTTCTATCCACAGTGAGGGGGTTTCACATAGAACTGGTAGACACCCCGTGTCATATTCCTCCCCCTCACCCTATTATACTGTCAAGGGCAGACCGCGCCTTAATAGACGAGGAGCTAGCGGCCCTCTTCACAAAGGGAGCGATAGAACGGGCCCCGATGTCCCCCACAGGTGTTCTCAGCAACATCTTCCTTGTGGAGAAGAAAGGCGGCCAGATGCGCCCAGTTATCAACCTTCGAGCCATAAACACCTTAGTGCGCTACCGCCACTTCAAGATGGAAGGCAATTATCTCCTGCGGGACTTACTCCTACGGGGAGACTGGATGACGACATTAGACCTCAAAGATGCTTACTTGACGGTCCCAGTGACCGAAGCATCCAGGGACTTGCTACGCTTCCTCTGGAAAAGCGACACTTGGCATTTCACATGCCTCCCCTTCGGGCTTTTGTCAGCCCGTGGTGCTTCACCAAATTGATGCGCCCTGCCATGGCTTGGCTGCGTAGCCGAGGAGTACGACTGATAGTCTATTTGGACGACATCCTCCTCATGGCACAGGACCGTGTGGTCCTCCTGAAACACCTACAGTGGACGATGGATCTACTCTCTTGCTTGAGTTTCCTCCTCAATTGGGAAAAATCCTGCCTATCCCCTTCCCAACGGGTTCACGGTGGACTCGGAAGCGGAATCCCTCAGTCTCCCTCCGGCCAAAATACGCTCCATCCGCAAGGAACTACGCCGCGCCCTTGCGCGCCCCCAGCTGTCGCTGCGGCACCTGTCACGACTTATTGGCCTATTGGCCTCCTCAATCCAGGCTGTGTTCCCAGCCCCTCTCCATTATCGTGCCCTCCAACGCCTGAAGATAGCACATCTTCGCAACGGGACTTCATATGCGGACTTGGTTTCCCTGGATTCGGAAACCCGAGACGAACTGACCTGGTGGATACACAACCTGTCCGCTTGGAATGGCAAGGCCATCTTCGGTTCACAACCGGAATTCACGGTGGATTCGGACGCAAGTCTCCACGGCTGGGGTGCCCACTGCAACGGCGTGACTACCGGAGGACGCTGGTCAGAAGCCGAATCCCGGCTCCACATCAATGCCCTGGAACTCCTGGACGGCTCCTTCACGATCCGGAGCTTCGTGAACGGGACCGCCAGTGTGTGCATCAGGCTGCGCATGGACAACATCTCAGCAGTTCGCTATGTCCACCACATGGGTGGCACACGATCAGCTATGCTGTCCCGTTTGGCGAAGGACTTCTGGGCCTATTGTTTGGCCACGGATCTGATGGTCCAGGCGGAATACCTCCCCGGTCTCCACAATACCCATGCGGACTGGAGCTCTCGCTATCTGTCAGACAGCAGCGACTGGAAATTGGATGTAGGGGCGTTCTCCACTATCTCGCCCCCTCTGGGGTCCTTTTGCCATCGACCTCTTCGCCTCCAGGCTCAACGCCCAGCTGCCCCGGTTCCACAGCTGGCGCCCAGACCCGGCCGCGGAAGCAGTGGATGCCTTCCTACAAGACTGGTCTGGCTCACCCCGGTACGCCTTCCCTCCATTTGCCATGATCCCTCGGGTTCTACTCCAAGTACATTGCCAGATGACCGACTTGGTCTTGCTGACCCCATTTTGGGACACCCAGTCATGGTTCCCACAACTTCTGGAATTGGCGATAGATGTTCCCAGACTTCTACCTCCCTGCCGGGACCTTCTGCTGGACCCATCGGGCCAACGACACCCCCTCCTACTGGACGGTTCGTTGCGACTACTCGCATGGAGGATTTCGGGATCCCCTGGGAAATCCAAGGCGTTTCGGACGCAACTCGACGCCTCTTGGCAGATGCATGGGCTCCCGGCACTAGACGATCATATGGGACCGCTTGGAGAGCTTGGACTGCCTGGTGCCTGGCTCGGGACTTGGATCCCGTATCAGCTCCTGTGACGGCGATTCTCCAGTTCCTCACTTCACTATTCGAAGCGGGTCGGGCATATCGCACGATTAATCTGTATAGATCAGCCATCTCTTTGGCTCACCACGGTTTCGACGGCTGTCCGGCAGGCCAACACCCTTTGGTGTGCCGCTTACTTAAGGGTTCACGCCTGTCGCGTCCCCCCAGACCCCGATACACGGCTACATGGGACGTCTCCTGCGTCCTGTCACTGTTTACTTCCTGGCCTCCTAATGCGAAACTTACCCTGCAACAGCTGTCGGCCAAACTGGTTTCCCTGTTCTGCCTCATTTCGTGCAAACGGATCTCGGATGTACGGGCCCTGGACTACGATGCCAGGTCTTTCACGCCGGACGGTGCGACATTTAACATCTCCAGACGGACTAAAACAGCCATACGCTCAGTCTCGTATCCGAGCTTTCCAACTACCCCACTGTTATGCCCAGTGGCCTGTCTGAGAGAATATGAACTTCGGACGAAGGCCCATCGGTCGGCATCGTGCCCTCAGCACTCTCGATTCGTCAACCCTTCGCCCCGCTATCAAGCACTACCGTAGCTTGTTGGGTGAAATGGATAATGTCCCTGGCTGGTGTGGATACATCCATCTTTTGCGCTCACTCCACGCGTGGGGCATCGGCCACATCTATGGCATCTTCAGGAGCGCGCTTGGAAGACCTGATGAGGATGGCGGACTGGTTCAGAGAATCCACCTTCAGGGAATTCTACTTTAGGCCTCCAACTCATGTTTTCTCTTCGGTTATTGCTCAGCTTTAAACTAGCAATATGAGCCTCCGTGTCTTGACATAAAATTACATTATTTTGCTATTACATGACGAAAAGTCATGATTTTATGAAAGACATGGAGGCGAGTATTGTCCCACCCTATACATTGTTTTTCTATCTTTGTTTTCCCCCCTGTTGTTGTTATATCCCTGGTCGGTGAGTATTGCATTGTGCTCCGCATTTCATGACCTGCTATGTGCATCTGTACTACTGATGTTATGTATGCCTGGGGGGTTCTTAATCTGGCATTACGAACGCTATGTTGTCTTTGATTTCCAATGTCTCGTATCTTGGCATGTGCAATTGGTTTAAGTACCGATTTAACGTTTGGGCTCCTGTTCTTATGTTTTCACAGGTTGATTCTGCGCTTTTGACGGTGTTCAGAGATCCTCACTTCTTCCCAAGACTTCACCATGTTGGCTGGAGATCTTTGGTTGGTGCTGTGATGGACTCCCTATCGTTGACAATTTGTCACTTATGGTTGGTTTAGTTCCAGTTCGCAGATAGTTCCTGACAGTATCCGGCTGGACTTCAGGACGTTTTACCCTTCGCTGTTCTGGACTGTTCTCCGGTTCCTGTTGACTGGTTCGGTGTTGCATCTCCAAAGAAAGAGGAATTGTGTGGGGAGCTGCTGCCTATTATTCTGGGGCTTAGTGTGGGAGTGGTCTATCACTATGGTTACCATTTTTTCTTACTGTTTATATTCTTTGCTGTTATTGGTGGACAGTAAAGAAAGGGTTAAGCAATACTCGTGTCTTTCATAAAATCATGACTTTTCGTCATGTAATAGCAAAATCATGTAATTATACACTCACACTGTGCTGCCTGGTAACAATGTCAGGATGGCAGAGCCTGACACTGGACAGGGCCTGCCGAAATTGGGACAGTTTGGAGATTTGCCCATTTCCTAATGTTGAGCTGTATAAAACCGGTAAGGAAAGCTATTCTGAATATCAGCCTACCGTCCAGTTTGGGATCACCAATCGAAGTGTGGGGTAAAGTTCATGCTTACCCATTTCCACCTATACAAAAAGTCACAGCTGTGAGATTAGGGTGACAAAACATCATTACACTTTTCCAGTTTTAATTCACCACATTTTGGTGTTTTTATGAAAAAAAAAAACCTTTACTGCAAACCCCCCACCAAAAAAAAGGCTACAGATTATGTGAGTCCTAAATCTAAGCATAAACAGGCTGCTTGAGGTCATTTGCATATTTCGCTAAGCATTCTGGGAGTGACGTGAACTCCTTTACAGCCCTGTCCAATGCACCTTGCAGTTATCAAGAATTCCACGCGTAAACCCTCACCCGATCCGCCTGTCACACCACTGGGCTCCATCTTGCAGTAACAGCCAATGAGCGCCATGCGCACGCAACCTCACGTCAAAGTGCGGGCATGAAGCGTTTGTAGCGGCCGCCATCTTACTATTGCCAGCATAGTTCCGCTCTCACTGCACCCTGTCTGCCGAAAACCAAAGACGCGCGTTTCATTCCGCCCCTCACACTAAGTTTCATCCCACGCGTAGGAGGAGCAAACAGCGCCAGCTTGTCGACGCGTGACGTCACTCTTCGGGCAGACGCCTCGGCTTCCTTGCCCATTGCTGACGTAGCGCGCACGGCAGCGTCCCGGGGCTGTGTCAGTTAGACAGAGAGCCGAGAGACGCGCACAAGGCGAGGCAGCGACTGTACACCACCGGAGGCAACATGGGTGAGTGTCCCACCCTGCTCGGACCCCCGCTCACTCTATCACCACCCAGCGGGCTGTGTTGGGCCCTAGTTCGGGTTACCGGAGCTGGCTCGCTGGGGCAGAGTGTGGAGAGTGAGGACCTGCTGTGTGCTAGGGAAGGGGGAGGAATGATGGAGAGCAGGGGAGGCCCCGCCGAAAGCAGAGCGAGGAGAGGGGGGCCTGGGGAGGACAGGGGCAGAGGGTAGGGGACACGGCTTAGCAAGTACTGAGGGGAATCCCCTCCAAGAGGCTCCATGTGGGGGTTATGGGAGCCACAGCTAATGGTGGGATTGGGGCTGCAGGAGCCTTGCTCTATCCGGGAGCCCCTCGTTCAGGGTCTGGAGCTCTATCCGGGAGCCCCTCGTTCAGGGTCTGGAGCTCTATCCGGGAGCCCCTCGTTCAGGGTCTGGAGCTCTATCCGGGAGCCCCTCGTTCAGGGTCTGGAGCTCTATCCGGGAGCCCCTCGTTCAGGGTCTGGAGCTCTATCCGGGAGCCCCTCGTTCAGGGTCTGGAGCTCTATCCGGGAGCCCCTCGTTCAGGGTCTGGAGCTCTATCCGTGAGCCCCTCGTTCAGGGTCTGGAGCTCTATCCGGGAGCCCCTCGTTCGGGGTCTGGAGCTCAATGCGGGAGCCCCTCGTTCAGGGTCTGGAGCTCAATGCGGGAGCCCCTCGTTCAGGGTCTGGAGCTCTATCTGGGAGCCCCTCGTTCAGGGTCTGGAGCTCTATCTGGGAGCCCCTCGTTCAGGGTCTGGAGCTCTATCTGGGAGCCCCTCGTTCAGGGTCTGGAGCTCTATCTGGGAGCCCCTCGTTCAGGGTCTGGAGCTCTATCTGGGAGCCCCTCATTCAGGGTCTGGAGCTCTATCTGGGAGCCCCTCGTTCAGGGTCTGGAGCTCTATCTGGGAGCCCCTCGTTCAGGGTCTGGAGCTCTATCTGGGAGCCCCTCGTTCAGGGTCTGGAGCTCTATCTGGAAGCCCCTCGTTCAGGGTCTGGAGCTCTATCTGGAAGCCCCTCGTTCAGGGTCTGGAGCTCTATCTGGGAGCCCCTCGTTCAGGGTCTGGAGCTCTATCTGGGAGCCCCTCGTTCAGGGTCTGGAGCTCTATCTGGGAGCCCCTCGTTCAGGGTCTGGAGCTCTATCTGGGAGCCCCTCGTTCAGGGTCCGTTGGAGCTCTATGCGGGAGCCCCTCGTTCAGGGTCCGTTGGAGCTCTATGCGGGAGCCCCTCGTTCAGGGTCCGTTGGAGCTCTATGCGGGAGCCCCTCGTTCAGGGTCCGTTGGAGCTCTATGCGGGAGCCCATCGTTCAGGGTCCGTTGGAGCTCTATGCGGGAGCCCATCGTTCAGGGTCCGTTGGAGCTCTATGCGGGAGCCCCTCGTTCAGGGTCCGTTGGAGCTCTATGCGGGAGCCCCTCGTTCAGGGTCCGTTGGAGCTCTATGCGGGAGCCCCTCGTTCAGGGTCCGTTGGAGCTCTATGCGGGAGCCCCTCGTTCAGGGTCCGTTGGAGCTCTATGCGGGAGCCCCTCGTTCAGGGTCCGTTGGAGCTCTATGCGGGAGCCCCTCGTTCAGGGTCCGTTCAGGCTCCACATTAGCATATGATGGGCTGAAACTGTCTAAAGCTGTTGGTTCCCTGTCACTAAGTGGGTGCTTGTAGTACTTTCATTGTAGAGGGAGCTCTCATGGAAGATGTTTTCCAGATTGCAGTAGGTATTCTGCCATCTGGGTGTGGGAGATGTTTGTTTAGAGAAACAAAAAGCTAATTAATAACATGCTTTGCATGGAGGGGTGTGACCTATTTACCTGATTCCAGGATTTCCTTTTTTTAAATCTGATCTGTTATTGTGTGTTGCTTTTATGTTACTGCAACTGGAAAAGTGTTTTTTTTTAACTATGTCTTGTAAGTAATATCATAGATTTAAATTTGGTGCTTTCATGCGCCTTATGTTTGAGACTTAATTTTTTATTTTCTGTAGCATGCAGTTGTATAGTGTGCAAAATTTGGGAAATTGTCAGATGATTTCTAGCTAGATGTTTATTGCCTATGTATCAGTTACACATGACTTGTCATCTCAAGATCAGACTTAAAAATACTTGTTTTATCTTTGTATAGTTGCATGCATATTGTGATTTTGGGTCAGTTGTCTATTTTAGAGATGGACAGGAATGATTTTTGTTACATGATATCAAGCTATTGAATAATCTGTGAACGTGTCATGCTTAAATTGCATCAATCACTTATATCCATGTATGAAAATCTGTGGCAACGTTTGACTTCTGTGGGTTTTTTTTCTCTTCTCAGTGCTTCCATTTTTTGTTGGAAACTACAAGAATTTAAAAAAATAAATAAAATTCTAAAGGGATGGCATGTCTTTATAATGGGAGGAGATTAATGGAAAAAGGAAGTCCTTTGATTTTCTTTTTATCGGGCTGGGCTTCAGGAAGACTCTCCTCCCTTAATAGTTTGGGAGATGTCTGAATATGTGGTAGGTTCTTGTCAAGTAGAGACCAGCAGCTACTTTATTTATGTTCGGAGGGCCTGATAGTTTTGTCTCTGCCGAAAAGGCAGTAGAAGAGATGGAGGAACTGGGTTTGGAAGGTGAATTTATTTATTTTTCTCTGTAGCACGCAAATGTAAATTTTTATAAAGTTTAATGAATTTATTACGCTGTTGCTGTAGTGGCGATATCCTTTCTGCTACAACAAGGCATTTTATATTGAGGAGGTAGGTTTAGCGTTGTTGATATTGTAAGGTATGTATTTCAGTTTCACACCAAAACATGGAAGGAGAGAAATAAGTCCTTGGGTAAAAACAAGAAATTAGTCTATTGTAAGAGATATTTATCTGGTGTGTCATGAATCTTTCGGACATGAATTTAAGAGTCCATTAAAAATCGTCAACAGATGGTGCTTCCTGGTTCAGATCCAGACAGGGAAAGACATGTTGGTGGTTTAAGGGCTATTTATTTATTTTTTAAAACTTATTGTTGCATTTGCTTTAATTTTGTATTTTTCCCCACTGAAATGCATTATTGGGTTAAGCTAGTGAAATGCTGAATCCTCTTTGTTTACTGAATGTTAATGTTTCAAAGTCTTTAAGTACATTACTAAAGCTATAATACACGTAAAGCTATTTACAGTGTTAAAAATCAGTTGTTCAATATAATCCACAATGTAAGATACTGTCCTGAATTCTATTTTGATATGAATTTGTTATTGACATCACTTTTTTATTTATTTGTGGTTTCAGTAAATTTCATTTGGATAGAAGTCAAGTAACATGGCATTGTTTTTATTTCCATATCCCCATATGTAGTGCAAATCTTGGGGAGACTAGTTGCAGTTTGCCTGTGACTCCATGCAGTTTCCTAAATTTATTTCTTTATTATAACAATGTTTCATAAAATTAAAGTAGTTTGCCCATTCCCAATAATTAGATACACACATCCAATCCCCTCTTTTCCAGTGAAAATAGCCATACCTTGTATGACACTTGCATACTTAATGTTTTGTGATTTGTTGGCTCACAAATAGGTCTTTACACTTCCTTATAAACATTAAATATATATGGAAACAGTCATATTCAGGGCAGCTACATTCCTTGAACTTGTCAGATTTACCTGAAGTGCTACTGGATTTGGTTTGAACACAAATGTATAGTTGTTTATCTATACATATATCCTGTTGTTGTTCTTAAGTATTCATTCATTTTCCATTTAGAATACCATACCTGTATTAGAAGACCTTGGTTACTAAATTGAATAATCATAATGAGCACAGTAGTGTTATAAAAATATTTGTATTCTACATGGTTTTAAGACTGATAAACTAGGTCTTCTTAATCAAGGATTTATCTGTTGAAGCATGTCTCAGATTGCTGTTACAAATTATCCTTCCCCATTCCTTGTTTGGGTAGACTTGGGTCGATGTACATTCCTGTGGGAAAGTACTCTTGATACATTTTGGTGGTGTTTAAATCCTGCAGAGAATGTTGCGCCCTTCTGTGTGGCTCTCCTCTGTCACTGCCTCAGTTAGCGGAGCAAACACATATTCAAATAGACAGTCCTTGTTTTGCAGGAGGTAGCAGAGCCTGCTTTTCCTCATGACAGAACCCTGCCCTGAAACTTGAGGCTGATGTACAAGTTCCTATCATTCTCATAACTGAGAGGAAGCTGTGGGAAAATATGTCCCTCCCTCTTGCATAGTTTTGAATCCATGCACATCTGGATGAAGAGAGCTGTGATATTGGGAGTGGACCACGTCATGCACTTTTGTGGTGTTTTTAGTTCACCTGGAAAATGTCTCTTTAGTGGTTGCTCAAATAACTCCATATTTGGTTTCTTTTGACACAGGAAGCCTGTACTTTGCAGTGTCTTTTTATTTTTGTTTTGATGTTGCTGTACTTAGACATCAGATTCTATGATCCAGTCTATTCTTTTACAGAATTGTTTAATTTCCTTCAATTGGGCATGCATGGTCTAATATGTATATTGTGTTAATGGTTAGATAAACGGGCATTACGTTGAAATATAGCTGGCTTTTCATTTGACCCAGTAAATATACTGACATAGAGCATATATTAATACATAGAGCCCTTGAACATGGGTGAAAGTTTATACACTATGCTGCTATTTTTCTGATTAAGTCTACCTTCCCCCATATCCTATTTTGCATCCTTGTTTGCTGGGAGAGAGCCTAGTCATGCATCTGGCATTTCCTCTTCCGATTGGTTATTTTTTTTGTCTGCGCAGTCCATCGTATGTGTATCGTAGTGTCAATTTAAATATTTCACTACTTCTGTGCGGTCTTACTGCAGAACCCAAAAGAAGAAAAAAAAGCGCTGCTTCTCTCCCTCCCCCACATTAGCATGTGACCAGAAACAGCCTTCAGCAAACGTGGTCTTACAGCCCACAATCATGCTACATTAACATTTCCCTTGCCAGACTATCCTTCGTAATGCTTTCTGACTGGTCCTGTAAATGTAGTATGTGAGGCACATGGATGGAAATACAGCCTGTAAGAAATTACAGGTGATTTTTTTTTTTTTTTTTTTAAATATATCTCCGGTACTGATTTGAATTGGAGTATTGGGTATTTTATGTATTTTTTTTCTCTCTACTGTTGAGGAATTCAGAATTAATGGAATTTAATCTTTTCTGAATTCTCTTTGTGCTGGCGAAACAATCAAAGCTTGTTTTTTCCATATGTCCACAAGTAAGAGTAACCATTGCTGAACTTCCTAGAGATGAGGCATGCTAATTATTGGGAGCTCAAATTTCTTAGGTTTTATGAGCTGTTGACTGTATTAAAAGAATTTGTGTCCTATGACATGGCTCTGAATTTTAACTGTTATGCTGCATTTAGTTTTTTATAAAAATTCCTGTCTTAATGTCTGATTCTGAAAAGAGTTGAATGGCTGTCATGTGCTAATGAATGTTTTCTTTGTATAGATGTATACTTTTAACATCTAGAAATAGCAGTCTGGCCTGCCTCATAGTGTTTTGTCTTTGAATTGTGGGAGTTGGAAATTTCTGACCTTGGGACGCCAGAATGTCTGTACTCTTAGTATGGTCATTTGAGTGAGAACACATTAACTTTAGATATAATTCTTTCAACTGTGTATTCTCCATCTTCATTCATAATACTCTCACAGTGTACTGGATATTTTGCAAACCAATCCTAAATATGTGGTCGGATGATTGGTGGTGTGTGATTTAAAGCTTGAGCACACGTGTTTACATGGATTCTGAGTAGACCACTTACTTTGCTACACTCTGACACTTATTACAAATGTTGACCATTGATTTGAGCGATTGTTCAGCCATTGAAATGCCTTTTCATGAAGGGCTCTATAAACACTTTTGTTAACTTTGCTTCCACTAACCATTTGGAATTTACTGGTGAATCTTTTACCCGCTCACCAGCTTATTTTTATGTGCAAAGCAAATTATTATTATTATTATTGCAATTTATATAGCGCCAACAGATTCTGTAGCGCTTTACAATATTATGAGAGGGGATTTAACTATAAATAGGACAATTACAAATAAACTTACAGGAACAATAGGTTGAAGAGGACCCTGCTCGATCGAGCTTACATTCTATAGGAGGTGGGGTGTAAAACACATTAGGACAGGAATTTGCAATCAAATAAGGTGGACTGCCCTTTAGGAGAGGGCAGGAGACAGGTATGTGAGGTATTGGTTAGTCTTGGAGGCCATAAGCTTTCCTAAAGAGATGGGTTTTAAGGCACTTCTTAAAAGATGCAAGACATGGGGAGAGTCTGATGGCGGTAGGCAGGCTATTCCATAGGAAGGGAGCCGCCCGCGAGAAGTCCTGCAAGTGCGAGTTGGCCGTACGAGTGCGGACAACGGACAGGAGGTGGTCACGGGCAGAGCGGAGAGACCGAGAAGGGACATACCTATGGATCTGTGAGGAGATATAAGAGGGGCTAGAGTTGTTCAGTGCTTTATAGGTGTGAGTTAGTACCTTGAATTGACTCCTATAACACACAGGAAGCCAATGTAAGGACTGGCAGAGGGGTGAGGTGTGAGAGAAACGACTAGAGAGGAAAATCAGTCTAGCAGCAGCGTTCATTACGGACTGTAAGGGTGCAGTACGGCTTTTGGGAAGACCAATCAGGAGAGGGTTACAGTAATCCATGCGGGAAATTACTAGAGAATGGACAAGCTCCTTGGTAGTATCTGGTGCAAGAAAGGGGCGGATGCGGGCTATGTTTTTAAGATGGAATCTACAGGATTTGGCAACATGCTGGATGTGAGGCTCAAAGGTGAGACCAGAGTCAAGTATGACGCCAAGACAGCGCGCTTGCAAGGATGGACTGATGTTGGTACCACAAACTTGAAGGGAGAGCGAAAGAGGAGGATCAGTATTAGGAGGAGGAAAGACAAGGAGCTCAGTTTTTGAGAGATTGAGTTTCAGAAAGCGGGAGGACATCCAGTCAGAGATGGAAGAAAGGCAAGCAGTGACACGTTGCAGGACGGCAGGGGAGAGGTCCGGGGAGGAGAGATGTAGCTGGAAGTAATCAGCGTACAGGTGGTAGTGGAATCCAAAAGAGGTAATGAGTTTACCAAGAGAGGCAGTATAAAGAGAAAATAGAAGGGGACCAAGGACAGAGCCTTGGGGGACTCCAACTGAGACAGGGTGAGGGGAGGAGGTATCATTAGAAAAGGAGACACTGAATGAGCATTGGGAGAGATAAGAGGAAAACCACGAGAGGACAGAGTCACAGAGACCAAGCGATTGAAGAGTTTGAAGGAGAGCATGATCAACTGTGTCAAAGGCCGCTGAGAGGTCAAGAAGAATTAGTATGGAGTAGTGGCCTTTGGAATTAGGTCGTTAGTGACTTTGATAAGGGCAGTCTCTGTAGAGTGGAGAGGGCGGAAGCCAGATTGAAGGGGGTCAAGGAGAGAGTTGGAATTGAGGAAATGAGACACACGGGTAAAGACAAGTCTTTCCAGAAGCTTTGAGATAAAAGGGAGCAGGGATATGGGATGGTAGTTAGAGAGGGTGGATGGGTCGAGGGATGTTTTTTTTAGTATAGGTACTACAGTGGCATGTTTAAGGTCAGCAGGGATGATGCCAGAAGAGAGCGAGCAGTTGAAGATGTGTGTTAGAGAAGGCACGAGACAAGTGGAGAGAGATCTGATAAGGTGAGATGGGACCGGATCGAGCGGGCAAGTGGTGGGGCGAGAGGAGCAAAGAAGAGCAGCCACCTCTTTGTCAGTAGCTGGGGAGAATGTCTGAAGGGTAGGAAAGGCATGATCTATGTGTGATTGAGAAACAGAAAGGCAAGGAGGGGAGAATTCTTTCCTTAGCTGTTCAATCTTGTCAGTGAAGTAACATGCAAAGTTATCAGAAGTAAGGTTAGTTTTGGGGGTGGCCACAGCAGGGCGAAGAAGAGAATTAAAGGTGTCAAAGAGACGCCTGGGGTTGCGGGAGCATGAACTAATGAGAGAGGAAAAATAGGACTGTTTGGCAAGGGCAAGGGCTTCACTGTATGAACACAATATGAATCTATAATGGAGAAAGTCTGATTGGGTACGAGACTTCCTCCAGGAGCGTTCAGCACAACGGGAGCATCTTTGCAGGTAGCGCGTTGATTTAGTATGCCATGGTTGGGGGCGGGTCCTCCTCGAGGTGCTTGTTTGGAGTGGCGCTGCAGTGTTCAAGGCAGATGTAAGAGTAGAGTTATATATGGAGATGGCCAGTGAAGGACAGGAGAGGGAAGGGATGGACAGCATTTGTGAATCAATGTCAGCTGACAACTGTTGGAGATCAAGAGAATTAAGGTCCCTCCTGAGTTGAGGGGGGTTAGGCTGAGGTTGTTGCGTGAGGGGGTACGCAAGAGCAAATGATAAGAGGTGGTGATCAGAGAGTGGATATGGAGTGTTGCAGATATTAGTTACTGTACATGCATAAGTGAAGATTAGGTCAAGGGTATTGCCAGCTACATGGGTGGGAGAATTTGCCCACTGCGATAGCCCGAGGGAGGAAGTCATTGAAAGTAGTTTAGTGGCTGCAGAGGTCAAAGGTGGGTTTATGGGAATATTAAAGTCCCCGAGAATTAGGGATGGAATGTTAGAAGAGAGGAAATAGGGTAGCCAGGCAGCAAAGTGGTCAAGGAAGAGAAGAGGGGAACCAGGGGGACGGTAAATAACAGCAATGTTAGCAGAGAAGGGTTTGAAAAGGCGAATTGAGTGTATTTCAAATGATGGGAAAGAGAGGGAAGGGGGGGTGGGAAGAGGTTTAAAAGAGCAGTGAGGGGAGAGGAGAAACCCAACACCACCACCTTTACATTCAGAGTTTCTTGGGTTGTGGGTAAGTTGGAGACCACCGAAGGACAAAGATGCAGGGGTGGCAGTGTCAGAGGGGGAGAGCCAGGTTTCAAATCTATCTCAATGGTTCTGTTCTGTAGTATACCAGTTTGATTAGTGGAATTGCCTAGAACTATTCTCAAACAAAGCAATCTGGACCCAAGCAGATTATGGTAAAAAAAAAAAAAAAAAAAAAAAAAAAATTCAGTTTAGTGGCTATGCTGCTTAAAATGCATTTAATATTTTTGGAAGTTTGTGAAGCATTTTTATTCCATGTTTGAATGATAAGCCACAAGATTGACACAGCCCCTCACGCAAACTATACTTAAAAGGGAGTGTGACTGGCCAACTGTGACATCCATACGCTGTGGCAAAATTGTGTTCTAGAAGTGCTGATTTCTCTTGAAATCAACACAATCTTGCAGCTACTGGTGATTTAATGTTCTATGCACTTAGTGTTCCAAGTAAGTAGGTGTATTCCTAAACTATAGTGTCCCTCTGCCCCCCTTCCTCTCAGCCTTTTTTTAAGGTTAAAAATGATTTTAAGTTTTTTTCTATAATTTTATTAATATTAGACTTTTTATTACACAGTGTGGGAGGTGGTGACAGAGTGACTGAGGAAGGGGATGACTGCCGACAGGGTGTTAGAAATACCATAGCTTCTATCTATCTCCATTACTGACAATGAAGGAGGTGCTCAGTTCCAGAAAGTTGCTGTATACAGCAGTCTGAATTTTAACATTTCATTTTATTTTACATCCATTACAAACACATCTTTGTTAAACATTGGGGAAAATTTTAAATCACATTTAAAAAAAAAAAAAAATAATAATTAAGAATATTGCAGGGCAGCACTTTTCCTGTGGGGCCCACCCTCTATGTAGAGGTGATATGTGTCCAAGAAAAATGGTGGATTTATAAATCCTAAAGCTAGCTCCTGCTTCCTCCCTCCGGGTCTAGAACGTCAGTTGAGGAAGTGTGGGCCTCTGTGTAACCCAGGATCTGTCATGGGTGCTGGCAGCGATGGCAGCGCCGGGTTGGGGGTCTGTCCATAGGAATTGTGCATCCCTGATGTGATTTGATAGATTTTCAACTGAAATGGGATAGGCCCATTTCGGCCGATATTTCGATGCATCCCTAATACTGGAAATCCTCCTGCAAATCATGAGGATGTCCAGCATACACAGTCACTATAGGCAGCCTTAAAGGGACACTCCAGGCACCCAGACCACTTCTGCCTATTGGAGTGGTCTGGGTGCCATCTCCCACTACTCTTAACTCTGCAAGTGTAATTATTGCTGTTTTTTATAAACTGCAATAATTACCTTGCAGGGTTAACTCCACCTCTAGTGGCTGTCTACTGTGTGCTAGAGCGTCGCTGGACGTCCTCACGCTTTGTGAGGACCTCCAACGTCGCTCATTTCCCCATAGGAAGGCATTTTCAATGCTTTCCTATGGGGAGCTCTAATGCACATTAGGTCTCCCTGGCCTATTTTCTAGTAATCCTGAAAATAAAATATAAACTTATCTGGAATTCAGTGCTGGAGTAGCTCCCTGCGCTGATTTCCAAGCCTCTGCCACTACATGTGCACGCTCTGAGCCTGGAAGGTTGGGGTGAACTAGATAGGAAGGGAGGGGGAAAAAAAATACAATCAATTTAGGGAGGCGCGGAGGGAGGTATGACGAAAGTTTACCCTTGCAAGCAGCACTGCAAGGTTGGGATTCATTGCGATCTTCTATTTCCAGCAGCTCCTCATCGTGGGAGTGTTGTTGTGAGTTACTTTGACGGCCAGGGGCTAGCGAGAGTTAGAGAGAGGTGCTGAAGGTAATATGTGCTGGGCCGCCACACGCATTATTGGCATCATTATGCAATAATGGCAATTTCCTGTAATACAGGAATGTTAGGAGACAAATTGTCCGTTAGTAATGTCTGATTGGAGAAACACATGCACGCTATATAATTATTTGGAGCACATGCCTCAATCTGCGCATGCACATATTGCATTTGTAATCTGAATTGCTGAGCATAGGCATGAACACTTGGTTATTCCTTGCAACAAGTTATTTCCTGCTTCCAAGCCCTGAAGAATAGATAATGATTTATTTGACCGAAGATGCACTCCAAGTTAGAACTCATTTTTTAAAAGCCGTTACATAGATAATGTATTAAAAATATGCAATACCATTTTTAAAAATACCTTACTCCGTTTTCACAGAAAACATTATTTTCAACAAAGTTAAACATATTCCAAAAACTCTTCCAAACAGGGGTTTCTGGGACGTAGTTAGGCTGTTGTCTGCAATTGCACTCATCACATTTCCAATTGACTCCACTGACTGCTTTGTGAAAGTGAGACAGGGGCAATTCCAATTCGCCATACTTCACAAAAAGGCACATGAAGGCTCCTGCCAATCAATGTTTGTACAGGCAAAGGAAGGAATAACAACTTCCTCTATGTTTATTAGTGACTAAAAGGAAAGGCTTATAGCTGAAGATATGTTTGAAATTTTGTTCCTTAAAAGCAGCTGTGTGCAAGGAAATGGAAACAAAACGGACATAACCTGTGTTTGGGTCTACCTAATGCATAAAATAAAACCGTTCCTATCTAGAGTAGCCCTTAACACACATCTGTCATAGTGCAAACAATTCAGTAAATTAAAAGAATAGAAAAAGTGTCTTTGGAATGCCAGCTGTTAAGGATAATGTAAAGTTTTTGTAATGGGTTATATTACTGGCCTCCCAAGTCCCCACAAGTTCTGAAGGCTACCAGATTGACAGATATCCTCAACCTTTTATCATGAGTATACAGATAACCTCACTGACTACGGATCTTGATTGGCCTCAAACAGTGTTTACTTCATTGCACTCAACTATCCAGTGACATTACATGAATCCGCACCACAAAAAAATGCATTAGGACTCTTAAGTAAACTCATAGCCTGGCAGTGGGTTTATATAGATAAATATTGTCAATACTATAACCCAATGACGTCAGTCGGTGCTTCTGAAACAAAAGTTGCTGACCTTTATTTTAGTGGTGTGCTTTAAAACTGGTCAATATTCTGTTTCAGATAACTACATTGGTTTAATCTGTAAGGTGAGAGGCTCTCTTCACTCGAGAGTGAATACATTTGTATGGTATCCATCCTTTTTGCCCTCTTTAGTATAGACCTTCTGCATTGTCTGTTCCTGCACACCACAACCGACTGGTGCTATTGACTGTTGTGTTACAACTATTCTTAACTTCAATATACATATATTGCACAATTGAAGTTCTTTATTTACAGTGCATTGGACATTGAAGAAATGCATCCCAACACAATTTCTTTGGACTAATTATACATGTATCTTTTTTTTTTTATTTATTTATTTATTTTTTTGACGTGCTGAGCCACAAAGGCATGTTAGTACATACATCATAATAATTCACATTACATGACAATTTTCAGATGTTGAACAAGTTTCGTTTAGGGATTAGCATTTTGTTTAAGTTGACATCAAAGGTAACTCCTCCAAGCCTATATGTTGATCAACGTATCATTGCAAGGCTATATACAAGACCCGAAAGTTATATCAAACCGAATAATCAAACTCATATAAGTTGTGAAATACGGCCGGGTGCCTACGATCCATTTGTTATTTTTACATGTCCCGTGTCTCGATGTATCAGAAATGGGGCATGTTTATACAATCCGCTTCTTAGCAGGCAGTTTTCTAGACCTATGATTTCACAGAGTAAAAACAGTATTATTATCCAGATGTTGTCATTACCTTTGACGTTTATGGTGGAACCATTTTTAATTATTAGTACCCTTAAGAGCTTAGAAAGTGAGAAAAGAAGAGGAGAGAGGGTTATAGGGGAGGTGGGGGGGATACATGTATCTTAATAAAGGTGCAAACTATAGTACTTATTTTGGATTCTAGATTGTTATTCCGAAAGCGTTAACTAAACTAAAACCACGTTTCGGCTCTATGTAACCTTAATCATGCATGATTTATGCTACATAGAGCCGAAACGTTGCACGTATCTGTGGGAGACTTACCCTCTAATAAACACACCATAATAGACCTTGGAATGTTGCCTGTTTTTTTTTTTTTATGCTACTTCGTAATACTAACTTGCGTCTTCCTCATCCCTAGCAACTGTTACTAGGGATCTAGAACATGTTCAGCAGTTGCTGGCTTCTTTGTAAATGCTCTGTAACTTTTGTCACTTAAGACAACTCCCAGTATTAGTTATTCTAAATCTCAACGTTACTGACTGATAATTGTAGTACTCACTAAGAGCAAATACACTTTTGTTCCATTTATATTATCGAATAGAAAATGTTTAGCGTTCCCTAGTAAATGTTAATGAAGTATTCACTGGAGAGTGATGGGAAGAAAACTCTAGTAGGTGTTTGCACAGGTATCTCCAAGACATGAGTGATGTATATTTGGCATCTTCACAAGTTGCATTTTGTGCGTATGTGTTTCTGGCATTACTTTTATGATGCTAGGCATACACAAATAATATTATGGTTTTAACACTACATCATGGGATGGCAATGATTTACTTCATATCTCAAGCTGTGGCTTGGTTTCGATGGGGGCCATAGCAGAGCTAACTTCTAGCATTCTATTGATCCGAATTCTCAGAAATGCTATTTCCACTTTAAAGAACATCTATCAACTTGACTATCGGCTATCAATTCTTTCATCAAGTTTTGAAAGGAATTAAATTATTTTTTATTTTTTGGATGATGCCTTTGTAGTTATGACAGTATGTTTTAGCTATATATGTGCTCCTTAGGTCAGACAATGTTTGAAAACTTGACAATCCTTGTGGTCTTGCATGCTTCACTCCCTGCATAAATGCAGTTAAGGCTATAGAGGCTGGCAGTTTTCAAACAATGTCTGGAAGTCTGAGGGTTCTGCGCGCAGTATCTTAGCTGTTCCTAGAACTGCACTCTTCACCCCTTTAGCTCAGGCGGGCCCTGAGGGTGGGGGGACCTAATGACCCTATAATGCCAGGAAAAAGTTTGTTTTCCTGGCACTATAGTGGTCCTTTAAAGTCTGGCTAGTTGCAGAAGATTTAAAATATAAAGCCCTGATATCATTCTGATGGTTTGGCACTGAAGCCAGCATGCTAGCTTCCTTTAGTTGGAAAGCCCTGATTGGAGAAATGTTTTCAACAGGTCCAGAATGCAGGCAAGTATTTTAGTAACTGTATAATGCCCAGAAAGAAGTGAAGCATTTCGGCACTGGACCAAAGTATGTAGCTTTAATATTTATCATTTATGTTGAATATATAATTTATAAAATATATACATTACGTATGAAGGTGTTTAAAGTGGACCTGTAATAATGGGTTCATTTTGAAGGGGCATGCCGGGCTGGTGGTGACCACCATTTTATAGCTAGCTCAGACATTGAAGTAACCCAGGCCATCATCCTGCTCCCATTATTTTCTTTGGAGCTAGCGAAGGCGCTGCTATCTGCTTTCTGACGGCTCCATTCACAATTTTGAGCATAGGGCGTTTGGATAAGACTGTACCCTGCACTCCTCCACAGAATGCTGTTACTTCCAAATTGGTATTCAACAGGCAGGAATCCTTCTTTTCAAATTTCAGTTACAAAGCTAATGCCAAGTCTGTGTCCTCATGCTTCTTCACCAGGATCAGTTTAAGTATGCACCAACCCCACAATATTTACATGTTATTTTAACCCCTTCATGATGGGTGATGACAACGTTTCAAATTAACTAATTAAAGAGATAATCCAGGCATCCTAGCCATAACAGCCCACTGTAGTAATTATGATGCCAGGTGTACCCTGACCCCTTCAACCAGTAATGGGACAACCAATGACAATACACACACATACCACCATGCATTCAAGTACACGCGCAGAAACCCAACACAGATACAGCCTTGCATGCAGCCGATGACACTCAACACAAGTTGATAAAGTCCTGCATTCACACTGTCACTATAAACGAATACTCTCTCAAATTCATGCAACCTCCAGTTAAATTACACTTGTACTGCAAATATAGATATATGCATTCAGACACTGTCAACCTCTTAAAAAAATAAATAAATAAATACACCCCTGCATTCACACACACTTCATACAATGGACCTGATGTGTATAAAAAAAAGTGTGTGCGTGTTTTTTTTTTTTTTTTTTTATGAGTTGTCCGTTAACTTTTCAGCCTTGACATATATGGATAATCAGATTTTGTAGTAATGCTCAGCTAGTGAAATGCTTATCTATCTATTTTACCCTAAAACACCACATTTCCGATGTGAGGGTACAGCAGTCCAGAAAGTACAAATATGGCCATTTTAGCTGCTATAAAAATAAAATATATATATATATTTTTTTTCCATCTCTGTTCACCCACACATTGTTCAGCAACTGAGTTCCTCAAAATAGATTAATCTATTCCTTTCCTTTTTTTCTTTTCATGTCTAGTATCTTCATATATTTTAGTTTTTACTGGTTAGTTGTTACGTGCCATGTGTCACAGGTTTAAGGCTAAATGTTTTCATATATAGACCTGTAAGTTGAATAGTGGAAGCTCTGTGGTTTTCTTCTCCAAAATTTTGCACAAACTCTCTGTATAACTGCATCCCCTAGTAATATACAGAAGAGAAAAAACGTTTCAGTGTTTCAGCATTTTTCACACACAGTTTGTCTGATTCACATACAAGTTGTGGGCCTGGGGAAAGGAAATATGTTTGAATGCTGCTTGATTCCCAAATGTCTCTCTTGCCTGCATTGTTTTATGGAGATTAAAGCGTAGCTCAATTTTCTTGCACTTTTTTGTATTCAGGTTTCTTTAGCTCCCAAACTTTTTACATAAACCAATATTGGCACAGTGGATCGATTAAAAATAAAGTCTTAGGGATTTCATTTGGGGCATTTTAGTAATTTTGCTATCAGGTGATGCGTCCATATCATTTTATATTTTGCTAAAAGAACATGAGAAATTCTGTCAAAATTAAAGAGACACTATGGTCACCAGAACAACTACAGCTTATTGTATTTTTTTCTGCTCAGTATAATCATTCCCTTCAGGGAAAATGCAGTGTTTACATTAGTCTAGGGATCCCTCCACTGGCCACTCAGATGGCTGCTATAGGTGCTTCCTGAGGCAGTGCAGCACTGCCATTCAGTGTCTCCACCCTCTGCATGGAGACACTTAAAGGGATCCTATAGTGCCAGAAAAACTGGTTTGTTTTCCTGGCACTATAGGATCCCTTTAAGTGTCTCAAACCAGTATCCTGGCACTATAGGCTCCTGGAGTGCCCACCTCCCGCGGGGCTGAAGGGGTTAAAACCCCTTCATCCACTTACCCGAATCCAGTGCCGATGTCACTTGACGCTGGGTCAGGCTCAGCCCACGTTCTTCCCACCCCAAAGTCAGCCGGCAGGGGAGACATAATGCGCATGCGCGGCAATGGCTGCACACGCTTTAGACCTCCCCATAGGAAAGCATCATTCAATGCTCTCCTATGGGAAAAATCTGACGCTGGAGGTCCGTGAGAACGTCCAGCGTCAGATAACGGACCAAAAGTTTGTTTGGATTACAGAAGCCCTCTAGTGGCTGTCTGTTGGACAGCTACAGAGGGCAGACTTAGAGCTGCAGTGTTTAACATTGCAGTACTAAGTGCAAAAGGGTCAAAGTACCCAGACTACTTCAATGAGCTAAAGTGGTCTGGGTGCCTACAGTGTCCCTTTAAGGTAATTAATATGGAGTTGTTTCTCGCATTTGCAACTACAACAACTTCCAGTCTTTCCCAAAAGTGTTCAATAGACTGAATGCATTGTGCACATTTGAAGGGATACTATAGTCACCAGAACAACTACAGCTTATTGAATTTGTTCTGGTGAGTAGAATCATTACCTTCAGGCTTTTTGCTGTAAACAGTTATTTCAGAGAAAATGCGGTGTTTACATTAGAGTAGTGATAACTTCACTGACAACTCCTCAGATAGCTTTTAGAGATCCTTCCTGGGTCATGGCTGCCTAAAATGCATCCAAACATTCAGTATCTCCTCCCTCTGCACGCAGACACTGAACTTTCCTCATAGAGATTCATTGATTCAATTCATCTCTATGAGGAGATGTTGATTGGCCAGGGCTGTGTTTAAATCATGCAGGCTCTGCCCCTGATCTGCCTCTTTGTCAGTCTCAGCCAATCCTATGGGGAAGTATTGTAATTGGATCAGGCCACCACTTCTGATGATGACCGCAGACTGCTTGTTTTTTTTTTTTAGGCAAACAGCATGCAGATCTGCAGCTTCTGGCTTGAATACAGTAAGATGTTGCTTTATTTATGGAGGCATGAGGGACCCAGGGGGGCTAGATGGTGGTTTTAACACTATAGGGTCAGGAATACATGTTTGTGTTCCTGACCCTATAGTGATCCTTTAATGAAGAAGTTTTTGTGTATAGATCATGCCTCTGAATTTTCACTGCTCAGTTCTCTGCTGTTTAGGAGTTAAATCACTATTGTTCCTGTTTATGCAACCTTAGCCACACCTCCCCTGATTGTGACTGACACAGCTTGCATGAAAACAAATTGATTTATTTTTCAATTGGATGTAGTTTTTTTAAAAAAAGTTTATATCTCCTACTCTGTAATTTAAACTTTAATCACACACAAGACGCTCCTGTAGGGTCTGGCAAGCTATTTACAGAGCAGGAGATAAGACATTTTAAATTAAACATAATATGCAGTAAAGGAAGTGTAAACATTAGATGACTCTTGACAGGAAGTGTCTGGGAAGCCTATATAAATAACATGCAGGAAGTGTGCCTAAGGCTGCATAAACACAGTGATATGATTCCTAAATGGCAGAGAATTGAGCCGTGAAACTACAGGGGCATGATCTATACACCAGAACTGCTTTATTAAGCTAAAGTTGTTTTGGTGACTATTGTGTCCCTTTAAGCCGGTAATGGCCCCTTTCCACTCTGTTTTCACATCTATCACTGAATGCTGTAGTATAAGAGGTAACTTCCTCTTGACATCCACCAAACATGGTCCTCTTTGGACTGTCAGATGAAGCTGTAAGAGTTATCTCCAGTGAACACTTCTATTGCATCGATGTACATATCTTCAACTCTTGGATTGTACATAATGATGTGTGCTAATGCATGGCTGGGTAAATGCGTTACATAAAGCTTCTGATAAATCATTCCTGTGGCGACATTGCCTCCAGAGATAGTCTGTCATCAGCTGCAACATTCAATACAGAGTTCCAGACTATTTATGTTCAGAGTACTTCAGCATTCCGCAGTCATGTCCTATAATCATGGACACAACACTTCATAGCTAATTTATACTTTTTACACATCTGTTTTACTTTTTAATACCCCACCTTTTCACTGAAATAAGTTGGTAATTTAGAATGGTCTTTCATGTTTTCTTCAGTACTAATTAGCATGTATTCATGTGATGCTGATCGAGTAACACTGGTTGTAAGCACTGTTGCCATAGCAGCAGGAAAACTTAAACTATTTCTACTTGGACAATCACACGGTTATAAAGTGAATTCAGAGTAGTAGTAGCCAACGTAGCCATTCTGGAAGGCTAGCTGTGATCGAGAGGTTTTCCAGGTCAGTTTACTGTAGTTGTTCTGGTGTCTATAGCACTGACTCTGTGTCTCACGCTCTGCATGGAGACACTGAACGCTCCCCATAGAGATGCATTGATTCAATGAGGAGATGCTTATAGGTGCAGTGTGGGGGGGGGGGGGGGGGGGTGAGGTGCGAGGTGCGAACTAAATGGTGTTTTACAGATAATCAGAACATTATTTCTGATTTTCTCATTTTAGTGAATAACCTGGTAAATGTAGTCTGCTTAGGTCAAACAGGGGCTTTAACTCTTCTGATTCTTAGTCTCACAACATTTGGAACTTTATCTTCAGGCTTGACCTCACTGCAGTCTTGCCTATAGTGCTGTAGTGTAAACAAAATCCCTAAACAGGGTAATGATTACACTGTGAGATAAATTGCTTACTTGCATTTAGTACCACTCAGTTAAAAGGGACACTATAGTCACCAGAACTACTAGAGCTTAATGTAGTCACTAATTGGTCATGGGATTTGGAGCTTGTACGCGTATGGTTTCTTGTGAAACGCTGCACATACGTATGGTTTCTTGTGAACCCCCCCCCCCCCCCAAAAAAAATCATAAAGCAGATATCTGTGTGAATGGTTATTTTATAGCAATGCAGCACATGGCACTGTACTTATACACAGCAAATTACTGTTTTTTTATAAAATGAAATTCTGTTGAGCTCTGCAATGGGCATGCCTACTGTATGGAGTTTTATTGCCATTGCATTGTGTGAAAGACAAACTGCACACTTCTGTTTTCTTGTGGTGTAGCTTTGCAGTACACTAGAATGTCATTGCTGTGGAGCTTTGCAATATGCTTATGCATTGTTTTAATGTTGTAGAACCCTTAAATAGATCTCATTCTCACTCCATGTTATATTCGGCCCTCCTTTTTGTACATTCATGTACAATGCTTTGCTCCTTGGCAAATGAATTTGACACCGCCTGTATTATCTGCTCTTTTAAGCCATCAACTCCAGTGCATGATTTAGTCTCTTGGGCTGTCAAAATGAATAACCATCCCATTGACACGTGACAGGAACTATTACAGTGAAATGAGCAGAAAGCGTTTAGTGCATTGTAACAGCATCAGTAGATGCATAGAAACACCTCAGCTTAATGTATATTATAAATATTTATTTTCTTAATCTAATGTCCGTTTTAAATCACGATTCAAACAGAACTTTTGAGCTTTTTTTTTTTTTTTACACTTGCATTCCGTCTTCTCTTTTGAATGCCAAAACATTGTTCTTGCAACATTCACTAGTTAGACCTGTACAAACCTTGCAAACTTGATTAGGACTTCCCATGACTGACTGTGCCAGTATGTTCTTGGCAATGAAGGTTATGTATCATTGTAGGAAACCGCACTCAGAAATGTAAAATGACACAAAGGTAACACAAAGGTGGACTTAGGGTCTAAAGGTTGCCCCCAGCAATATCCGAACTACCCTTAAAGCTTTGCTCACCTAAGTTTGGAGAATTACCTTTGGCCATTCCTGTTGTAACTAGTACTGATGGACCAACATTATAGAGGGGAAAAAAAATTATTCTTTGCCCGAGGAGAGGCATTGTGCAGAACGAAAGATTTCCTATTCTTATATGAGCAGTCTTAATGCTGCATAGTTACAATTGACATTGCCCCGGAAATAGAACAGTTGAACAAACTTGTCTTATTTAGTTTCACATTTGACTACATCGAGCATACATTTGAAATTACTCTAACCGAACGCATATCTAAATATAACACTCATAGTAATAGTTTTGATAGGGAATTTGTCACTCTACTCAATGTACAAACGTTATGGTTTCTAGATGAAGATTTGGAGCAAATAGTAATGTTTGACTGATTTGTATTATTGGTCCATCCATAATGTGCCTTGGTTTATACAACTGTGTGAATGCAAACACATAAACCAATAAATTTATATGCAGTAGTGCAAATTGTATAAAATGCAAAATAAAAATTAACTGTACTTTAAAATAAATAAAAAAAAAGGGAGTGTACAGGCACTCTTCCATCGGATAGGTGACGGATATCTGGGTAACCCACTCCTGGTACCTCAAAAATAATATATATATAACAACAAATGATACCGCACTCTACACTTTAAAATACATTGCATTTAGTTGACACCTTTACATATACAAATGCTTGTTTTTTTTTGTTTTTGTTTAGTTTATCTTGATTAGGGACACTTGGTTAGTGTTTTTATTGCTTATAGGCAAACTTGACCACTTTTGGGATCTTGTATTTGCCAGCATTAAAGGAACATTACTTGTTTTCCTAGCATTATAGAGTTAAACTAACTATTTAGGTCCCCAGCCCTCGTCCTCTGATCGCATGGGAAAGGTGTTTTTTTTTTTTACTCACTTTTATCCCACACTGCAACAGTCTCATCATTGGTTGCTCATGGCTGAGATCATCAATCTTGGTGATCTCAGCCAATCCATTTCTTTACCATAGGAAAGCACTGCAAGGCGCACAGGCATGTCAAAACGCAGTGCTGGGCCAATCAGCATCTCCTGATGCGTTGTATTGGCTGAGTTCGCCATGGAGGCGTGGTGGGGGCCGGGCGGGGCCAAACACCGGCCAGGTTAATCAGCATCTCCTCATAGAGATGCATTGAATCAATGCATCTCTATGCAGAGCGTAAAGACTCTGAACGGCAGTGCTGCACTGCCTTAAGAAGCACCTCCAGTGGCCACTAGAGGTGTCCCTAGACTTTAATGTAAACAGTGCCTTTTCTGTGGGAAAAATAAATCGGCGTTTATTGCAATATATGAATTTCCAGTGCACTTTAAATGCCGCTAAAAATAAACTGCTACAAATTATTTTTGTACTTTTTATGTAATTTCTTGATTGGTTTCTAAGCAAATAACATGCTTTTTTATGGTATAGTCGATCTAAATATGTTTTTGCTTAACCCCTTAAGGACACATGACATGTGTGACATGTCATGATTCCCTTTTATTCCAGAAGTTTGGTCATTAAGGGGTTAAACCTAGTTTATAAAATACTTGGTCTGACTTCCTGTAAACATAGAAAAAGATTCATGAATCTAGCAAGAATCTTCATGATTCAAAACCTTAACACTGTGAAAACAAGGAGGCAAAAATGTGATTCTTTGTTGAACTAATTTTTATATGCCCACCCAGAATCCTTTGCGGTAGAAACATAACTGCAAATTTGTGATTTCTGTGGGAAAAGTAAGTCTTATGGCTTGACTGGTGTGCAGATTTTTGTTTAACATTGTATTGACTATCCATAGAAATATTTCAGATTTACTTTACTTTTTCAGCTTGGATAGCACATTGTACTGAGGAATAAAATCATTGCATTAGCCTTGTCTCTGAAGGTTATTTAAAGCCTGTAGCAAAAATCTTTACTGTGACTCTTGTGTCACTGTCCCGTGCTTCATTGAAGTGCATTTTTTTATAATTTGTTTTCTATGTAAATTTAGAGTATGTGAGTGTGTAATCTATATTGTATGCATGGTGCGGTTTGATTTTCTTAATGTGTTATTATAGAAAAATAAATAATTCCCCTAAGTAAGCCTACAAAAGGGATTGTTCCCAGTCACACTCGCTACAACTGGACAAACAGTACTATATGTGCATAGAAATAGAAGTACATTTCAACCGAACGCTTTATATAAACATCCACAGTAAAGTCGCGATCATGCAATTAAGCTTGACTGAGGAATAATGGGAGGATAATGCTGCTTATTCAGAGCCTAGTGTTATAGATTTCAATGTTTTACATAGCACACCAGGCCAAATATGCACCAACCTTATTATTATTATTATTGCCATTTATATAGCGCCAACAGATTCCGTAGCGCTTTACAATATTATGAGAGGGGGTTTAACTATAAATAGGACAATTACAAATAAACTTACAGGAACGATAGGTTGAAGAGGACCCTGCTCAATCGAGCTTATAATTCATTATGAGAAAAATACACTAAAATACTCTCAAAACCTTGCTCATTTGCAGGGACCAGGAATTCCTCCATGCACATAACCCTAGTCCAGGACGCAACAAATCCCACTGACAAACACCCAGGTGTTTGTCAGTTTGTTCACCCAAGGTGGCCTGGAGGCGTGTGTAACCTTAGTGCTTTCCTTGCTCTGCTCCCTCGCGCATGCAAGTCCACCCAGATAGGTAGTTCATTAATTGTGGGTTGTTTTATTTGAATTGCTTGCAGCTTCTATTAGATTACCAAGGAAATGTGTTCCTTTTGGAAGCTCACATATGAGCATGATTTATTTTCCTTTTCTCAAGTTTGGTTTTGCACTGCACCGCACTTATAAACAGACACAGAAAACAACACAAGGTGCTGTACATGTTATACCTCTCAATTTTCTTTATGCAGTCTGCCTTTTATCACAGATGTCGAGTTGGTTATAATTTAGTTTCCACTGCTTTTTTGTGCGAAGTTACCTGTTTGAAGGAACAATGATTACTCGTGCCATACGTGCTGCTAGCTAATTGTGAAGTTTATGGACACTGTTTCTTCAATTTTATTGTATTTTGTTGCAGTGGTAAATTGCATGCCTTCAAAGCAATTTGAAAAGTGAGGGTCAGTTCGAGAAGATTGTATGTGATGGGATGTTGAATTTTGAAGTAAAAATACTATCCTCTAATGTCCTTTTAAATTTATATGCCTTTTTAGATTCTCAGCTGACCCAATTTAGGAAGATATATTAAGCACCTCTCTAGAGTGATCAAGGAGACAGCAACTTCCTTGGCATGGCAATGTGTTGTGCAACTCTGTGGTGCTAAGGTTTTTAAAGGGCTATTTAACTCTTGAAGTGTCTCCTATTTTGTAATCCATGTTATAGATAATTATGGTGTATGCAAAAGATCAATTAAAATTGAAAAAAAAAAGATACTCACAAGTCCCTGCTATTTGTGCAAATCCTTAGACATTAGATTATAAGGCTTCAGGTCTATACAGACACAGTAGCGAGGCCAGTGAAATCTAAACTGTTTAACATGTATAATCCAGTTCTTCGAGAATTACAGTGCAGTAAAGGCCTGGCTGTCAATCAGGTAGCCGTCCCTTTTAGATCTTCTTTTGCATAGCACAGTAGAATTAGAATCAAAAGGCAGCAATTGCTCAGAGCACCTGCATTGCAAAGATTTCTCATTGAGCTGCATTGGAAAGTCTGCAATTGCACAGCCACAGAAAGTCTCGGAGGTGTTAGAAGAGGAGGGCTTGAAAAGGCTTTGGACAAGATACACTATATAGACAAAAGTATTGGGACACCTGACTTTTGACATTGCATTCTAAAGATATTGTCATTAATATGTAGCTGGTTCTCCCCTTTGCAGCTGTAATAGCCTTGACTCTTCTGGGAAGGCTTCCACAAGATTGTGGAGTGATTATGATTTTCTGCCAGTTCATCCAGTAGAGCATGTGTGAGCTGCTTGCCCATGAAAATCCATTCCGTGAAACTTTTGCAGCACAATTTTTTTGCTTTTATTAATGGCAGTGAACGTTTGGAACCTTTCAGCTATGGAATCAGCAGAGTGTTGGAAACTTTTATGCACCATGTGCCTCAGCACTCGGTGACCCTGCTCTCTGACTCTTCGTAGCTGAGTTGCTGCTGTTCCTAAACCATTTTACCTTCCAATAATACCACTTACAGTTGACCATGGAATATCTAGCAGGGATGACATTTCACAATGTGATTTATTGCAAAGGTAGCATCCTATCAAAGTGCCACGCTTGAATTCACTGAGGTCTTCAGAACAACCAATTACCCCCTCCCCCCTGTGGCTATATGGGTCTGGTTGAAACACCTTAATTCAATAATTAAGAGGGGTGTGTATGTGTGTGTGTGTATATATATTTATATTTCTACAGTCTGTTTTTCTATAGGAAAAATAACTTTAGTTATTTTAGTCTAGTAATGTAGTCACCACAATTCTCACTTCTGAGGACTAGGCCTGTATAAATGGTGCCATAATGATAAAAACATTGTTTTACAACAGGACATTTTCAATGTTACTGCTTTATTCAATTTTCCTGCTCCATTGATTGTGCAAATATAAAAAAAAGCAACATATGAAAAGCTTTACTTTTATTTGTAAAGAACAGATGTTCATATGTTCTGTACTTCGGATCATTTTTTTCAGTCATATAAACAGTGCAAGCTTTTTCAACATACTATCACAAGCGTATTATCATAATGTGTTTTTGTAATTATCTGGGGTAATTGACCACAGCTTACTAACTTTTCTTTTTCTTTTTTTCTTCTTTCCGTGAACCATTGCCTGCGTACTTGAATTGTGGTCTGCATCGTTATGGACATCATATCGTGACATGTTTCTCACTCTATGTAAATGCTGAAATCGCATTGCTTACAAAGTAGCTGTAAGTATTCCTTATAATTCTTTATATACATTCTTTTAAAAGAACACTGCCATGAAAAAGTTATACATTTTATATTTTGTGATATAGATATAGATATATATGTATATTACAATATGCTAAATATATATATATATATATATATATATATATATATATATATATACATACATACACACACACACACACACACACACACACACACACACACACACACACACACACACACACACACACACACACACACACACACACACTAAAAATTAATAAGTGTGTATATATATATTTAAATGTATTTTTTAATTTGTTTATAAAATCACTTGCCTATCGTTCTCCCTCCTCCATTTCGGACAGTCCTTACTTAAACCTTCTGTTGGATTGCCAGTTATTTAACCCAGTGCTCACTATTTTACAACTGTCTGTTGTTTTGAAATCTCCTTGTGGAAAGAGCACACAATTTTCAAAAATGTCAACATGTGTGAATTAAAAATGAAATGAGATGGTGTATTTTAACAGATTACCGTATATACTCGAGTATAAGCCGACCCGAATATAAGCCGAGGCCCCTAATTTTATCCCAAAAAACTGGGAAAACTTATTGACTCGAGTATAAGACTAGGGTGGGAAATGCAGCAGCTACTGGTAAATTTCTAAATAAAATTAGATCCTAAAAAAAATATATTAATTGAATATTTATTTACAGTGTGTGTATAATGAATGCAGTGTGTGCGTATGTGTGTGTGTATGAGTGCAGCGTGTGTGTATGAGTGCAGCGTGTGTGTATGAGTGCAGCGTGTGTGTGTATGAATGCAGTGTGTGCAGGGCCGGTGCAAGGATATTTGCCGCCGTAGGCAAAAAAAATGTTGCCGCCCCCTCCCCCCCATATGTCCTGACTTCCCCTCCTCCTCCCTCAGTGGTCCTTACCTCCCCACCCCCGTGTTCCTTCACCCCCCCCCCAGTGGTCCTGACTCACCCCTCCCCTAGTGGTCCTTACCCTCCCCTCCCCTAGTGGTCCTTACTTCCCCCTCCCCTCCCATAGTGGTCCTTATCCCACCCCCTCCCTCTCATAGTGGTCCTTATCCCCCTTCTCCCTCCCATAGTGGTCCTTATCCCCCCCCATCCCTCCCATAGTGGTCCATATACCCCCCCTCCCTCCCATAGTGGTCCTTATACCCCCCTCCCTCCCATAGTGGTCCTTATCCCACCCCCTCCCTCCCATAGTGGTCCTTATACCCCCCCTCCCTCCCATAGTGGTCCTTATACCCCCATCCCTCCCATAGTGGTCCTTATACCCCCTCCCTCCAATAGTGGTCCTTATACCCCCTCCCTCCAATAGTGGTCCTTATCCCCCCCCTCCCTCCCATAGTGGTCCTTATCCCCCCCCCTCCCTCCCATAGTGGTCCTTATCCCCCCCCTCCCTCCCATAGTGGTCCTTATCCCCCCCCTCCCTCCCATAGTGGTCCTTATCCCCCCCTCCCTCCCATAGTGGTCCTTATACCCCCCCTCCCTCCCATAGTGGTCCTTATCCCCCCCTCCCTCCCATAGTGGTCCTTATACCCCCCTCCCTCCCATAGCGGTCCTTATACCCCCCTCCCTCCCATAGTGGTCCTTAACCCACCCCCTCCCTCCCATAGTGGTCCTTATACCCCCCCTCCCTCCCATAGCGGTCCTTATACCCCCCTCCCTCCCATAGTGGTCCTTATACCCCCTCCCATAGTGGTCCTTATACCCCTTTTTTTTGTTATTATTAATTTTTTTTATTATTATTATTTTTTTATTATTTCGTATTTTATTTATATATTTTTTTTTTCGTCCCCCCTCCCTGCTTGATATATGGCAGGGAGGGGGGCTCTCCTTCCCTGGTGGTCCAGTGGCAGTTCAGTGGGGGGTAGAGGGGGGCTGGCAGAGCTGTACTTACCTGTTCTGCAGCTCCTGTCAGCTCTTTCCTCCTCTGCGCCGTCCGTTCTGCTCTTCTGTCAGCTTACACTGTAAGTCTCGCGAGAGCCGCGGCTCTCGCGAGATTTACACTGGGAGCTGACCGAGGTGCTGACCGGACGGCGCAGAGGAGGAGAGAGCTGACAGGAGCTGCAGGAAAGGTAAGTACAGCTCTGCCAGCCCCCCTCTCCCCCAGTCTGTATTATGGCAATGCAAATTGCCATAATACAGACCTTGACTCGAGTATAAGCCGAGTTGGGGTTTTTCAGCCCAAAAAATGGGCTGAAAAACTCGGCTTATACTCGAGTATATACGGTATATTATTACATTTTGATGAGTGTTCTTTTGAGACTTTCTTGTTTAGCAATGTGATTGGGTAAACTAATTTTAAAATGTTATATATTTTGAAAGGAGTGTTCCTTTTTTAGTTTAGATTTCGTTGTTTTGTTAAAAATAAAAAAAAAATTAGGGGGAGGGGGTGACTAGGGGCTTGGAGACCCCTAGTCACCTGGGGGGGGGGGGGGGTGTTAACGTTTTCATTTAGGGCCCCCACCTACTGCACAGGCCCCCCCCCCCTTATTGTAATTTAGGGCCCCCACCTGCCACTCAGGGGTGGGAGCTGAGGGGATGGGGAGGACAATAGGTCCCCCCCTTATATACGGGAGGTGGGATACTAGGATTTTTTTTTTAAGTGTTTAATAGACATGCCCCTACTCACGGTATAGCGAGTAGGGGAAGAATTTACTAATCCGAAGTAATCTTTGCTTATTATTAGTAAATTTAGCTGAAAGACCAATTTAGGTCTTTCATCATTTTGGTAGATAGCTCCCGAATACCATGGGAATTAGGGAGTTATCTACTAAACAGCTGCAAGATGCAGCCGCGCTCAGATCGGAATTTCATTAATTCAAATGAAATTCCGATCCGAACACAGTGCCGAATTGCATCCTAACACGAATGGAGAAACTTCCGTTAGGATGGGAAATGTGAAAGGAGGCTTCGAGGGAACACTGAGGAAAGGTGAGAGCTGTGGGAAAATTGCTCTTACCACCAGAAATGAAGCACACTTTGCTCCTCTGTTGGTCATAGTTGGTCAGGCGTAGGAAACCTCCATAAGACAAATAGTACCTACTTTGCCTTATGATTTTAAAGAAAACCTAGAGCAGACAGGAAGAAATGAAGAACATATCCTGACAGAGGGAGAGAAGAGGAATCGATTGGGGAAAGGCAAGTTCGGCATGACCATGCTGCTTTAAGGTCTCTCTGACTGTAATGCATTTTTACCAGAATGTAAACATTGATGTTTCTCATAAACAACAATGTTTTGCACTGAATAGAAAAGTTCTGCATGTTGATCCAAATGCATATTTGCATTTTTGTTAGTTTCTACTGATATACAATATCACTTGGCAAATACGGTACTTGTTATTGCAGGTACAATATCAAAAATGCAAATATACATTTAAGGGCAGGAAAAACAAATAAAACAGGTGGACACCTGCTTTTTCAACAACTCTGACAAAAAAGGAACACCATCTATGTACCTAGTGTCAAGTGTTTGTTAGGATGTAGTTCATTTTTAGTATCAAACTTTATTCTTTTTAAGGCTTCTAGACAAAGCCATAATATGTTAAACCAGTGAAGAAATGATGGCAGAATTTAATGGCCACTTGTATAATGCTACTCCAATTTTTATTTTTAAATTTTGCTTTGCCAAAATATAAGGTTATCAGTGCCTAAGTGGTTAATCATTTTAGTCATTTCAGTTGCACATGGTAGCATTTTTGCAGACCTTTTGTGGCCTAAAACTGGTTAAGACTTCGGGATATTTATTCAGTTTGTGAAGGAAATTCTGGACAGCAGTTATTTAAATCACTACCATTTGTAAGCATTAAAAAAAGATGATTACAGCTTATTGAAGGGACAGGTATAAAGAGCTTATCCTTACTGAGCCTATGTGGTTTTCAACTAAACAATGAGTTGTGGAGAAGCAATTGGCCAGAAGTAGGGATTAGTGGCCGTTAAATTCTTTCTTAACTATAAGAAGATATGCTAATAGTTTATCCTATTTATTAACTACAGCAACAGAAGAACCTTGAAGGATATGTGGGGTTTGCCAATCTCCCAAACCAAGTGTACAGGAAATCCGTGAAGAGGGGATTTGAATTCACACTTATGGTAGTAGGTGAGCAGTTCAACATTTTTCATTATGCAAATTGTATGGAATGGATTTGTTTGTTGGTAACATTGTTTACTTGAATCCTACTTCAATCCCCTTTAGTTTAACAAAGTTTGCGATCATACCATTATATTTATCTCTGTACAAAGTTTGCGATCATACTATTATTATATTTGTCTCTGTACTGCCATCCTATTGGCATATTTCAAAGCAGTGCATAGCAGAAGACACCTTGAATATTTGTGTATGTCGTCATGGGAAAATTGATGTACGCCCAAGTTAGCTTGCTTCATCAAAGGACAATGTCCGTAAAGCTTGTTTTGTTTGTCTCTACTGCACACCATACTGAACTGCATGCTTTAATAGTGTTTACAGAACTGAGGGAAAAGTGAGCTTTCAGCAGCTTAAAACTCTGGTTTCCTCTTAAACTCTCGCAAATCTCTTGATATTAAGACATACTCTAGGCATCAAAAACTTAGATTGTCATAGTCATGCGGTGTGTTCTTCACTTTCAAATTTCATTAGCCTTGCTGAAAAAAAAAAAGAGCATAATCTTGTACCTTAATTCACATACCCTCTATTCACAAATCAGCTTTGTAATTCGGTGTGTAATCAGGAGCTGACCACCTGACATCACTCAACACTATAGCCAATCATTGTCCTTATATGTACGCTTTCCCCTTAGCAAAGCTTTGAAATACTGTATGGATAAAAAGGACAGTGATTGGCTGTTGGGGAGGAATTACTTCAGAAGATCAGGTTACACGCATCTCTCAGTGGCGGAATACATCTGCACACACACACACACACACACACACACACACACAGTGACCCTTTTTTCTGTTTTTTAAATTCCCAGATTTATAAGAAAAAGTAGGGTCAACTTTTCTTTATTTAGAACTTGAAGGTCGACAAAGGGTGAAGGTTTTGTCTAGGGGGTCCCATATAAAGGCTGAGGGATGGGGCGCAGATACATTTATGTTGGAGTTTTAAGAATTTAATGAGTTGCATCAGGAAGGGTGATTTGAGAGGGTATACATGCACACTCAAAGCATTTGTGCAACAGCAGGAATTTAATGTATTAGATGCACATGACATGTCAGTGGCTTGGGAACCTGTAAAACTGGTTTTGAGTGCTGTCTAGAATTGGGTGGAGCTAGAAGAGATGCTGTAATAAGTTTTATCCAGAAAGTTATGGCCAAATCTACACCAGTTTGGGGTTCTGCCAAGCAGTAAAGCTTACATATTTATGAATCTTTTATTTTACACAGGTTGCTTCCTCTTAACTGATCAGTCAGGCATGTGCTTGGGCAGCATTAGCTCACTACTGTCTAAAGCAGATATTGGTAGCCTGTGATGTAACTGTCAAGCAGCTCTGTGAGACCACAATTTTTATATGAAGTTGGTACAGAAATCTTAATGTTGCTCCAACCCTTTTAAAATCTATTCTTAATTTGGCTAACAATGCCCTGTGGGACGTTGCTATTAGGTACCCCCTCCACCTTAAGTCCCGTAAAAATGTTTTAGACTTGATATTCAGCACAAGGCAGAGCGTTCTGCATTGTCTTCCACGCCCCATCCTGACATCCTTTATGCGCTAGTGCACCAATCACAGGCTTCTGTTATTGCACTATTTCACCGACTTGTCGAAGGTATGGTGGGAAAGAAGTTTTAAGTTCTATAGGGAGCACACACAAGGGTAGAAGAAAGAGGTCTTCACCTTAAAGGCACTCTGCCTGCAAGAGTAAAGATTGTTTTTTGCCAGTGTGCAGTGTACAGACTTAAAATATGCACAGAATTGACATTACAAAGCCCAGAACAAGCCCTCGCCACACAACTGCAAATCGCTGAACTCGGCCTCCATCAGTTCAGAGTGAGACAATGGGCATCATTGAATAACTGTAGATGAAGTATGAAGGCTCTCTGCAAGGAATAAAAATCTTGCAATGTGTTGCTCAACCCTATTTACATTCTTTGTTTCTAAAAACGCTCAGAGGCTGGAGTTGACCTCCTTTTTTGGGGTCAATGTGTATTTTCTACTTGCATTTCATAAATGCACAGATCGGTGTTGTAAATGTATTCTCGTTTCCAGTAAGTATTTACTCATGCAGCGGCTGAGACTTCTGACTCAATCCTGGCCCTCTCTTTGTTGTCAGACACATGTCCCATAATCTGCTCTTTAGGAAGGATTTTAGGGCTTTCTATTGCAGCAGACACAACCCTCCCTAACCATATCATGTCCTCATACAGGGAGGTAAAGATTGGGGAGGGACCTGAAGCTCTTACTTTCCCTTTCATTGATGAAAAGTCCATGTGTTTTTCCAAAAAAAGTTTATATTTAAGAGAAACTCAGAAATGACTGCACCTCACAAATTCAAGAGACCTCTTAAACTACTCGGCAACTAATAGAATTAGGAATTATATTGTAAATCAAGTCATGGGTTTATTTATTATCATGAATATGATAGTTTAAAACCACCATTTACCAGCTGTGGTACTGTGTAGATGATTGTGGAATGTAAGTTTTTTTTGTGACCCACAAAAAATGTATAGTTTTGCAAAAAAAAAATTGCAGTACTTTCCAGAAACCAGCTTTAAGTTTAATTTTTCATTCTTGATGAAAAAATTGTAAGATTAGATTTCTAACTCACAATAAAAATTAAGACAGTAACAGATTCCACTTCTAATATGTAAAATAAATATTAGAAGCTAAACTATTCTGCTTCATTCTCCCTCGTAGACTTTTTTAAGTGCAAAACTGTTTCCCACCCGAGGTATTAAATAAAAAACACTTTTTTTGTAAAGACTATAACTGGATGCAAAGAGGTACCTGTATTTATTTCACTTGGTGATTTGCCAGTAAATGATTGGCTAACATTTTCAAATTGCTTGCATCATCTTTTAGGGTGAAAATGATACCAAATGTCCTTAATAACTGTTTTTACATTAAAGACAAATATAGGCACTTGCACCATGTCATCTCAGTGTCACTGACCCAGTAACCTTGCAATCTAAAACTTTGTGGTTTCAGAGCAACTGCAATGTTTATATTGCAGGGTTAAAGGGAAAGTATAGTGCCAGGAAACGTTATTTTTCTGGCACTGGTGCCCCCCTATCTGGTGGCTCCCCACCCGCAGTGCAGAAGCGGTTAAAAAAAACGTTCTGTGACTTACCTGAGTCCAGCGCCGATGTCCCTTGGCACTGGCTTGGGTTCTGTCTTGTCTCCATTGCTGTGATTGCATTAGGGCATCCCCCATAGGAAAGCATGTATAATGGGGTTTTATGTGACACTGTACGTCCCCATGCATAGAGTGAGGATGTTCAGCGTCAGGCAACCAAAAGTCTCCTTACGACCTGTGGTAGACAACCGTTAGAGGTGGAGTTAACCCTAGCAGGTAATTATTGCAGTTTCCTAAAAACGGCAACAATTACTTTTGCAGGGTTAAGTGACCTGGAACACTGCACCCAGACCACTTCAATGAGCTGAAGTGGTCTGGGTGCTTATAATGTCCTTTAAGATTTTATGAGGAGCTAAGTCCCCAAAGCCAGTTGGAGGTAATAAAAGGGAATGCGTCCATCAGGTCGCTTATCAGGACATGAATGTGCTCGAGTAGAAAATCATAACTGATCTCAAAATAGAGATACCGTAAAACATAATCAAATGATGAGGTATGTCTTCACTATACAGTTGTGGTGAATCTGCACGTTGCAAAGCCAGCCAAGTCAGAATCCCATAAGCTCCTTTCCAGCACAAGTGTTTAGTTATATTTTGCAGTTTATTGTTTAGTGATTAAACCCCTTGATCTGAAAACGAGGCACTATAAAGACTCACATGCTCCCGCCCCATGTACCAGTGACAAGAAAGTGGCTCATGTGACAGGGACCGTATCTGGTGGTAATAGCCCTGTGAACAATGGGTATATTGAAAAGGGAAAAAAACAACTCTGAAGGATGCAACAGTGATCATTACTGGAGCAAAGCATGACTTCCTGAGTTACTTGGTTTAGTAACCTTGAATTGCAGACCGCAAAGACCTATGATTTTACAAACCAAAACTTATAATGGGTATTTAGCTTTTGTCCTATATTGACTCATTAAAACCAGCCATAACAATAACAGTCTGGTGTGGCGCTATTTTGAAGGTCTGATAGGGAATAACTTACATTGCTTTTTGATTTTCTCTCCTACTGCGGGATGAATTGTGTTCAAATATGTAATTAGCCAATATTCTTCTCACTTCCACTGTGCTTTACAGTGGGGTTGTCATCTACCATGAATAGTGGTGTTCACCATGGTATAGGCTGACTTAATGACAGGTGAATGCGTAAAATGAATCTACTTGAAAAGTTTACTTCAAGCCAAAAGAAATCAGTGTTTTAATAAAATCAACATTTGGTTACTTTACTTGCATATCCCCCACCCCCTCCCAAAAAATGGAAATAAAGGAGAAACTTATCGCATGTCATGTTCTCCCTGCAGCCTTATCCTCCTTTGCTGGCGTTATTCACCCACACTAAAAATGGGTGGGGCGAGGAAGAACTGCAGGGGAGGACTTGGGTGACACATAGGGGGTTATATGCTGGCATTTTAGAACCAAACAGATCTCCTTTTGGGGGAGTGTGTGTTACAACAGATGTGTTGGTGAACAGCCGCTCTGTACACTAATGTGGATTACCCTTTATTCCACATGCAATAGATATAACAAAGGGATTTGGTATATAATATATATCTATCTTAAGTGGAGCGCTATAGATGTTGGGGAATTACGTCACAGGGTCTTGATTGGGTCGTATACGTCACATACAGATATGGAAGATAAAAATATATAATATAGTGCAGATTGTAAAACACTTGTGCAATTTCAAATGAAGTAGATAAATGGATCACTCACATTTTCCAGAGCCTATATTTTGGCTCTGTAAATTAGAATTTTTTCTCTGGGAAGATAAAAACAATAGGAACATCCAATGTGTAGTATAGTCAATTAACAAATATTTCTGTTAGAATTTAAATAGGTATTATGCTCACCTGTTATAGAGCCTTAAAATCCAGGCTCTGAGGGTGGTAGGTTCACTTACCCAAATGAAGGTAATTGAGGCTTCTATGGATTTAGTATAAAGTGTAATCTATTTATTAATACAATTGTGCTAAAAAGTTAATAAAAATGAAATACAATAATTAAGATAAAAAGTCCTGGTTGCAGATACGCATTTCACTCCTCCTGGAGCTTCCTCAGTCAGCTGTGTCTGATACGTGTTTCACTCCTCCTGGAGCTTCCTCAGTCAGCGGTGTCTGATACGCGTTTCACTCCTCCTGGAGCTTCCTCAGTCTGCTGTGGAATTGTTTCTGTCCTCAGCATACTATGCGTGCTAACGACAAATGTCAAACCTGCACGTATTAGACATTAGCCTTCCGGGCTGGCAAATGAGACTCCAAATTGAAACGCAGTACATACGGATGTATGACCACTTTACAACTGAATAACTGAGTAATCCTTTAACCTGACACTTTATCCACTGAGCTGACCACCTCCAATGATCATTCTGCTATCAGCAGCTCCTTGTATGTAGTCTATTAACAATATAATGGAAAAAAAAACTATTTAACACTGCTATATCACATCTATCAAGCTTGGCAACTCTATTTGGGAAGGTTTTGATAATCACTATTGGCATCATGGCTGATGGATTCTGTCATCCCAGCGTACATATGCTCAAGGGCGACAGACGGCACATACACGAATTGCTGCTGAAACACTTACATATGTGCCAGAATTCCCTGTAATTCACTATATGCGCAGTGTGCATTTGAACATGTGTTCATGCTGCACATTTCCCAAGACCTCCTGTCCAGCTTGCACATAATGCACAAACAACTTAGAGGAAGCCAGTGCTGTCCATGTCAGACAAGGCAGGTTTACACCTTCAGTTATTTTTGCAAACATCTGCAGTTACAAGTGTCTTTGCAGGGGGACAAGGAGCGGTTAACTCTCTGCTCCATAAAGTAGGCAATTAGTTAAGGTGCTTACAGTGTCATCTGTTCCAAATCATATAGCACTTCAAAGCTGCATATCATAGCCATGTTAAATCTGCAGAAGTTTGATGGGTACAAGATCACAAAGATAAAATAAACTTTCTCCGTCTGACCTGCACATTAAAATGCCGAAGCTGCTCAGCAAAATCAGCTTGTGACTGGCTGTTAACATAATATGGTTTTTGCATGCTTTTTCATTGTCGGCAAATATTTGTTAAAGGAATACTATAGTGCTAGGAAAACAAAGCCCACAGTGCGCCCCTCCCTCAGGCGCTAAAAGGGTTTAAAACCTCTTCCGTCACTTACCTGAATCCAGCTCCAATGTCCCTTGGTGCTGGGTCAGGCTCTGCCCATGCTCCTTCCATGCCAACTTCATGCAGTGGGGGAGACCTAATGTTTAAGGGCAGCAAGTGCCGCACTCTCATTAGGATTACTATAGGAAAGCATTGTTTCAGTGCTTTCCTATGGAGATTTGATTGACGCTGGATTCCTCCTGCACAGCGGGAGGACGTCCAGCGTCATTTAGGCGACACTTGGTCACCTAATTATACGGAAGTCCCTCAAGTGGATGTCTGGTAGACAGCCATTAAAGGTGGAGTTAACCCTAAGAAGTAATTATTGCAGTTTCTCAAACTGCAATACTTACCACTGTAGGGTTAAGGGACATGGGACATTGCACCCAGACCACTTGAATGAGCTAAAGTGGTCAGGTGCCTATAGTGTGCCTTTAAATCTTGTGATGCAAAGCTACAATTGGAAAACACTTCATGTGGTTAAAAGGTGTGTGTGTGTGTGTGTGTGTGTTTCTTTTGTGAACAGATTAACAATGAAATCGCCATTTAGCAGTTTGATGTATGTGGTATTTATTAACTGGGTGTGCTCGTGTAAAGTATGAATCCATATGTACTGGTTGTGTAGTTATATAATAAACAAAATTCCATTAAGTTTTTATTAGGTTCCATTAAACAGAATCCCATTAAGTTCAAAACCATGTGTACCAACTACACCAACAGAAAAACTACGTATTGACAATGTCCAGTCAGTGTTTGTAAGCGAGTTGTGTATATGGTATGAATCATTCAATATGGTAGGTGACTTGTTACTTCTTCATCTGATAAAGTAGATTTGATGTTGTTCAGCCCAAGAAATAACTGATTAAATTGATTAACTAAACTGATTAAGTTTCTTAAAGGACCACTATAGTCACCCAGACCACTTCAGCTCAGTGAAGTGGTCTGGGTGCCAGGGGTTTTTTACCCCTTCCGCCCAGCGGGAGGGGGGGCCCTGAGGCTGGGGGAGACCTAAGGATTATATAGTGCCTGGAAAACGAGTTTGTTTTCCTGACACTATAGTAAACCTTTAATGACTCTGCTGACAGGCATTGTGAGAATTAAATCTGACTGCAATATTTTTAACTGTAGCATTCAGTTATAGTGTATAGCAGTGCTCCCCAACCTTTTTATCGCCGCGGACCGGTAAACGTTTGATAATTTTTCCGTGGCCCACTTGTTTTGATTTAATAAGACAAAAAAAAAAACAGTCACATATATTAAAAAAACACACACACATACATAGTCAGAAAATCACAAACACAGTCACATAAAGACATAGACTCAAAATTGTTGGTTCAGGGTCCCAGGGTTCAGGTGAATGTATATAGCATGTTCATGTGAGAGTTAATAAAAATGGGAGCAGTGTTTGTGGGGCAGTGTGTGTAGTGTGTGTATGGGGGCAGTGTTTGTGGGGCAGTGTGTGTAGTGTGTGCATGGGGACAGTGTGTGTAGTGTGTGTAGGGGGGCAGTGTTTGTGGGGCAATGTGTGTAGTGTGTGCATGGGGGCAGTGTGTGCATGGGGGGCAGTGTGTGTAGTGTGTGTATGGGGTAGTGTTTGTAGGGGGGCAGTGTGTGTATGGGGGGTAAGGAGGGTAGGGAGGCTTTTTTTCTTTTTTTTAATTTTATTAAAATTAATATATTCATGTCCCCCCTCCCTTCTTACCTTTACTGGGAGGAGGGGGGACATTTCTTAGTCCCTGGTGGTCCGGTGGGGAATCCCTGGTGGTCCCAGCGGTGGTGATATGAACTCTAGCCCAGTTACAGGGCTAGAGTTCACTCTCGCGAGATTTGGAGCGTTGCCGTGGTTACCGCGGCAACGCTCTAAATCTCGCGAGAGGAGGACCCGGAGGAGCTGCAGGTAAGAGCTCCCGGGTCCTCTCTCACTCCCTCCCCTGCCGGCTGTCAGCACAGTGCCTGCGGACCGGGGAGGGAGATCTCTGATCTCCCCTCCGGTCCGCAGGCACATTGCAGGGCTGGCACTTGGGCAATGCCAGCCCTGCATTAGCCGGCAGGGGAGAATCTGGGGGGGGGGGGGGGGGGGGGCAATTGGATCCGGGCGGCCCGGTACCGTTTGATCCACGGACCGGTCCGCGGCCCGGGGGTTGGGGAACACTGGTGTATAGCACCTGAAATCTCATTTATTAGTGTGACGTCCAAGGAAGATGAAACAAGGATCCATGATAGTCTGCTAGAGTTCATTCTGACAGAGAGAAAACAGCATTGTTTTTGCCATGTTAGGGTTAAAGAATACACCATATTCTGAAAGAGAGACTTACTAATTTCATATTACTCTGACATCTCAGAACAAGTCCTTTTGTGGCTTTGTTAGTGAATGGGGCAAAAAGAACGATACCTTTCTGAATGCCATCAGTATAGCTGCAGCATGTTACCTTTCCTTCCAGTTTTTGTGACTCTTGAGATCCCATTAGTATGTGAGCTCGCTTTAAAGTGAGTCTATACGTATCTGTTCACGGACTGCAAGGTTTTACCTGAAAAGTCTGATCAATTTTATGTTTCTTATTTTGACTTTTACCCTTCTCGCTTGTTTTTAAACGTTTCCTTAGTGTTCCTTTCCCCTTGTCATATATTTGCATTTTCAGTTACAGTACATTCTTTGTTCCGCAATTGCAGCTGCTGTGTGTGTTCGGGCTGGACTTTACACCAGTGTGCTTGTCTGGGAATTAAGAAAATATAGGATTTTTAATATTAATTTTTTTTTTCTGTGTGGATTTAACTTTTTAGCACCCACGCCTTATGTCAAATAGGTAAATCCCATGTTATCATTAAGTGTCTATCCTGCAGCAATTCCTGCAGGCTTTGATTTGCCTTCAATGGCATCCTCTTCAACCAGGAATTGCATAAGATTGAAACCTGCTCTTGGTTTTCTGTTGAAAGCAATGGGAGAAGTTATGCATATGTTAATGTGGCTTGTAGCCCCCATTGGAATGAATACTGTGCACGCGAGCCACAGTCATTCTTCTAGGGAAATCCCAGACAGAGTGAGCATATTTTTATTTATAGAATATTTTGTCAGGAAAGATGCATTCAGATTTCTATCGTTTTCAAGTATGTCCTGGGTCCACAAAACATTGCATTGATACATTAGGGTACAATAAAATACAAAAACAATATTAATACACAATATATACCAAATTTAACATAGAACAGGTAGGAAATATATAATCAACCATAACACGTGCATTCTGTTTTGAGGTATGTAGAGAGGGATCTCTTAAAGGATTTTAGGCTTGGTAAAGATTTGAAAGTGTGCGGGAGGTCGTTCCCTAATTGCGGTGCTCTGTAGGAAAAGGAGGATTGGGACGCTTTCTTTTTGTATTGAGGTAGACTAAATAAAGTGCTGGTACTGGATCAGATGTTATAGGAGGTGGAAAAAGCAGAGGCAAGCATTCTGCTCAGGTAGGGTGGGAGTTTCCCAGAAAATCTCTTAAACACAAGGCTGGAAAGATCAAGGGTGCGTCTGGATTCCAGCGACAGCCAGTTCAGTTCTTTTAGCATGTCACAATGGTGGGTCCTGTAATTACATTGTAGCACAAATCGGCAGAACGAGTTATACAATGTATTGAGTTTATTAATGTGGGATTGCAGGTGCATATACTACATCCCCATAATCAATGATTGGCATCAGCATTTGCAGTACAATCTTTTCCTTTACTGTAGGGCTTAGGCAGGATTTGTTTGTGTACAGTGCACCTAGTTTTGAATAAAGTTTAGATGCAAGTTTTTCTATGTGGAGGCCAAAAGATAGATTGGGGTCTAACAACATACCCAAGTATTTGAAAGAGTGGACTGCGATCAGTGTGCTATTTAAATTAGTTTTGATGGATAGATGGGAATTGTGTAGTTTGTGTAATTTAGGTACTGTTCCAAAGATCATTGTGACAGCTTTGTCAGTGTTTAGGAAGAGTTTGTTTTTTGCAATCCACTTTTCTACTTCGGTAAACTGGTCTTGGAGCACAGCCTCAAGCTGCAGTAGATCACATTTGCTCGCATAGATTGTACATGTGTACATTTGAGGATTTGCAGATCATTTATAAATAATGTAAATAGTAGGGGGCCAAGAATGGAACGGTGGGAAACACCACATGTGACTGGGAGAGGTAGGGGGTCGCTTTCAGAAATGGACACATATTGCGAGCGATCCGATACATACGATCGAAACCAGGTTAGCGGACAATAACCAATACCTGAGTTTTTGAGTTTGTGCAGTAGAATGTTGTGGTCTACTGTGTCAAAGGCCTTTGCAAAATCAAGGAAAATAGCTCCAGTTAGGTCTCCTTGTTCCATGCCAGTTTGGATGTCATTGCAAACTTTTAAGAGGGCAGTTGTAGTGGAGTGATTCGGGCGAAAACCTGATTGATCAGGGGTCAGATAGTTTGATAGTTGGTAATACTCAGTTGCGTATGGACAAATTTTTCTAAGATTTTTGATAATACTGGGAGCAATAATATTGGGCGATAGTTAGAAACCAAAGTAGTGTCAACACTTTTATGGATCGGCACTACTCTTGCAGTCTTCCAAAGTTTGGTTATGTTTCCAGACACCAAGGATTCGTTAATTAGGGTTACGACAGGTTTAGCAATTGCCGGCGCACTGAGCTTTAACAGCATTGCTGGGATATGATCAGGTCCAGACTGGCTTTTCATTTTTAGATTATTAAGGTGTTTTTTAATGACAGTAATAGGTACAGGTCTTTGCATATTTAGTGGGGCCTGATGCACATTTGTAGTTTCGGGATGCGTGTCATTTATTAGCTTGACAATCAGGATAGTGGAGCATCCGACAAAATAATTGTTAAAGGCGTTTGCTACATCTAAGGGAAGTTGCAGGGTTTGGTTATCCACTTTGACACTGGAGGGTTAGGAGCGGATTGGGGGAGTTTGTAATTTATAACTTTCCAAAAGTTGCTAGGGTTTGATAGGTTATTGTTCAGATTTTCACAGAAATATTGGGCCTTGGCCAATTTTGTTTGTTTTGTGCATTTATTTCGCCATTGTCTATATGCACAGTGATCGTTTATAGAGCCAGTACGCTTGAACTTTGACCACAATTAATCCTGAAATGGTACATTTGGATGAGGTCAGCTGTGATCCAGTTCATATGTGCCCCTTTTACTCTCCCCTTTTAACTTATGCAGCGGGGCATGCAAATTCCAAACTTGTAGGATTTCAGACTGAAATAATTCAACTGCACAGTCTAGATCTGGGATAATGTTTAATCTGTGCCATGGGAGGTTCTTGATGTCATTAAGAAAGGATTCTAGATTACTTTTTTTTTTTTTTTTTTGAAGGACTTGGTGATTTTAACCTTGGGAGAGGATTAAATGTGTTTGCTAGATTGTAATGTCAGAAGCAGGCAGTAGTATTTTGATTTTGATTTTTGATTTTCATTCTCATTTATTAGCATATATAAAATGTCAAAGGTTTTTTCCATTGCACACTCATAAAACTATTGCTTCTCTGGAGCTGCAGAAGGACATTCTTTATTGGACCATTTGTCCCCCTTATAGTGTTGGGAACTATGTAATTTGTCAGTGTCTGTCAGGCACACACTAGTGTTGGTAATCCGATTTAAGAAACTATAACGTATACCGTAATCTAATTATTTTCCATTCTCAATCAGGGTTGTTGTTTTTTTTTTTTTTTTTTTTTTTTTTTTTAGGCCAGGGGTGGTCAGTTGGGTTGTTGGTTTATAAATATTTTCTCACAGTGGATAGCAAAGATATTTTTTGTAAATACATGGTCTGCATGCCCCAAATGCCTTTGAACCCCCTTTGCTCTACATTTTATATCTTCTCCTGGTCATTGACTTGACTACTCAAAGGTTAAAATCAATTTTGGTTTCTTGGCAGTAGCTTCAATCCCCATCCCCCAGACTTCTTGGGTTTGGGCTGGGAAACTTCCTGTGTTTTTCATTCAAGCAGCTAGAGCAAGGAGCCAAGGAACTCTGCTGAATTTAAACATTGTACTGAAAACCTTGTCTTTGGATTTTAGCAGGGGAAAAAAAACTTTGCAAACTGGGCATCAGATTGTGGGTTATGTAACTTTGAAGAAAAGCTCAAATATGATTTCTTGGCAATAGTTTATAAGTCAATAACTGGCTGAAATTTGAGTTTAATGTCCGTGCTAGGTCAGTAAGCCTTTGGCTGTGTGCTTTAGCTTCCTGATGCCACATGTAACATTTTATTTATATTGTGGATTAATGGTGTCATAGGATAATCCCTACCGGTAATAAAATGAGATTTGTTATCAAATGAAAATGATCAAGGAGGCTCCAAAATAAACTGCATGTTTCGGAAATAGAATGCACTCACATTTTTCATGTTTAGTTTGAGTGTATGTACATGTGTAAGAGCCGATATTATCATATGGCAAGATTTAGAACTAGCATATTTTTATTGGAATTTTTTTCCCCTCAAACAAATTTTAACCCCTTAAGGACCAAACTTCTGGAATAAAAGGGAATCATGACATGTCACGCATGTCATGTGTCCTTAAGGGGTTAAATGGATAAGTGCTTTGAAATGTGATATACCAAAAAAAAGTGATGAGTACCCAAGTAGTCTGTAATAATGGTGGGGCAAACCCAGTCCTGCAGTTGTGATGTCTGTTTCCATTCAGTGGGTTTATACACACTGTACACATAACTCCTATTTGGTATTGCACATCCACAAGGAACATGGTTGCTTTTCCGTTAATGCTGAATAACATGAGGTAGCTGCGAATTTGAAAATGTTATGGCTTCCACCTACATATTTACATAATTTTATTAGAGATTTTTCGTGATGCATCCAATTTTCTCTTTAATACCCTGCCTAACTTGCATGTATCGTCCAAATTGACACGTTTTGACTGATAACTTTATTTAGTGCGAAGACCCAATGACTAAAATATATTTAATATAAAACCCTAAAGGATCAAGGATCACTATTGCAAAGTGCTGTGGAATAAGTTGGCGTTCTATAAATGCAAAAAGTAAGTCAGAGACCAGTTATACTAGTTACTAGTAGAACTCGTTCTCATATCTAGACTCTCTTCCTCTCTCATAGATTTGTGAATTAATAAAATTCCTTTCTCAAGTGGGAAAGTAGTATTTGTAGTATACTTGTATGGCCATACTATGCTTAGTCTGCCACTACATATGTTTATACCAATAACAGAGAAAGGGGTACAGGCACTCCAATAGCTTTAGGCACATTTATTAGAATCAAAGGAGCACTTCAGCGTTTCGACCTAGAATTGGGTTTTTGTCAAGCTGTACTCTACCTCTATATTTTGTACTACATAATTTTTTATCCGTAATTGGCCAGCTCCTTTCTAGCCTGTTTTTAAGCTGCATCTCCTTCCCGGCTGTTTAGATGCGAGAATTTGCTTGGGAATGTTTAACATATTGTTGGCTCAGCTGTGATTGGCATTCAAATACACCTCCTGGACAAGTAACGCCAAATGTTAAAATGCAAATTATCTCCAATACTATTTGAAGATGACCCTACCCTATTAAAATATTTAAAATTCCTTATCTGCCACAGATAGTTTAAAAAAAAAAAAATGAATTTGTATTCTCCAGTGTTTTATTGGCATACCACTCTCCCTTTAAAAGGAAACATTTTACATTATAGACCTAGTTTTTCTATATACATTGGGGTGTAATATAGCAAAAGTGTGTGTGTGTGTGTGTGTGTGTGTGTGAATATATATATATTTTTTTTTTTTGTGGTAAGGTATATTTTATTTTTTATTAAGTTATCATATATGATATACATCATTTCCATTGTATAAGTGAACAATATGTATATGTCCATTAAACAGTTACTGTCCTGGGGCAGCCTTCCGGGAAGCATGCCGTGGGATCCCCCAGTGGCTATCTGACATGGGTGTATGTCTCTGTGGACTAAGATGACTATCTGGGCTCCTACTGGCTTAGGTAATGTTATAGTCTCTATGTCTGTGGCTCGGGTGGGATTGGTTCGTTTGTTGTGTTGTAGTGATTGGGGTCCAGCGTCCTGAGGCTCTTCCTCCTTCTGGTCTGTTCAGACTCTGCACTTTACTGGGGCCGGTTTTCAATCCGCCCGCTTGGTGGCGCTTGGAGGGTGGCTCTGGTGTGGGCCTGGGCTGCAGTCCCAGGATTTTGTAGAATGCCTCGGGGTCGTCTGTTGACGTCAGGGTGTGGGATGTGTCCCCCACTGTCACTGCTAGGGACCCCTCCATTCCCCATCGATACTTTATGGAGCAGTCTCTGAGTTTCCTGGCCACCAGTGCTAGTTTCCGTTTCTCCACCAGTACGGAGAATGGAATGTCTCCATAGATGGCTATGGTGCTGCCATCGAATTCTATGGCCCCCTGCGCTCTGGAGCGGCTCATGATTGCATTCCTGGCACTTACGTCACGTGTTACCGCTATGACATCCCTGGTCCCTTCTGGTGCTGCTGGGGATTTGCGGACTCTAAATGCCGAGGTTATGAGCGGCTGGGTGGCCCCCCTTCAATTCCCAGGCTGTCTATGAGGCTCTGAGCGTATAGCAGTAGCCTCTCGTTGCCAATCGCCTCCGGGATCCCCCTGAATCGAATGTTCCTGCGCCTATGTCGAGTTTCCAGCACTGTCACAGTGCGGTTTAGTTTCTGGACCTGTGCGGTTAGGTCCCCCATTTTTGCCACAGTCTCTTGTAGTTGTGCCTCTCTGGCACCTTCTCTCTTCCAGAGCTCGGACTTTGGTGTGGACTGTCCCCACCTCAGCCTGTACCACTTTCAGGTCTTCTCTCCACACTCTCCTGAGATCTTGCAGGAGTTTCTTTATGTCCCCCTTCGTGAAGGGTGCTGAGTCTTCATCAGACTCTGATGCAGTGGAATCTCCTCCTGACCGTTGCGGTGTGGAGGGATCTTCTTCCTCTGGGGAATCTTCCGACCGTGTGTTTTCCACTCCGGCCTCGGGCGCCATCTTAGCTTGCAGCCGCGGTATGGGCCTCTCGAAGGAGAGCCGAATATCGGGTAATCGGGTCGTCTCTGTGTGCTGAGCTTTCCGATTTTTGCGCCCCATGGTTCTCTCTGGTGGGGGGTGATGTGTCTGTCTGATTGCTTTTGTTTTTTTTCGGCCAAAATAGCGTTTTTGCTGTAGTGCGATACGGAGCCTCTCACTTAGGCGTCCGCTCAGTCTCTTGGTCTGCCACGCCCCCGTGTGTGTGTGTGTGTATATATTACATACCAGTCATGGACAACAGTCTATGACAAAAATTGGATACAAAGACTAAACAATTATATATGCACACACACTCTATTGTAACCCATATTATGCAAACTGCAGTATTCCATTATAATGTAACCTTAATGTTTGTCGTGCTCATACACATTATCTTGTACCACCTTTCTTATCAATAAAATGGAAAAATAAAATAAAAGTTCAGCTAAACAAGAGTTATGGTTTATAATTTTTATTGTAGTATAGTTTGGATTAAAATTATATTTTTCATTTTTACATCAAAATCTGTTAAAGGATATACAAAAGTAAAAAAATAAAAAGGTAAAAATTAAATGAAATCAGCATACCCCGTAAAACTCCTGTCTGGCACAATCCAAAGGGATCAGGGAATTAAAATACTTGCAAAGTATACCAGCAACATCCTCTCCCTTTACAGACTTCTCACTTTTCTCAAAAGGGCATGTCTTTAACTCCCACATTTACATCAGATATTCCCACAGCTGACTTTTGGTGATTTCAAAACGCATTTGAGTTAACATCACCAGAGTGCCACCCTCTGAGTTTAGCCCCCATGTTTGATCAAGGAGAATTTTCAATGCTAAATTCCCAATTGCTTTAAAGAAGTGTTTCAAATAAATTTCTGGACAGTGTTTAAAGACCAGAGCAAATGCCTATCAAATTAATAAATGTTCCTCTAAGCTAATATACTCAATTTGAAGTAATAAATTAGTTTAATAGACTGTACGTTTATTGCAGTCTGTTTTTAATTTTATTTTTATTGGTGTAGATTTAAGAGAAGAGGGATGGTCATCAAAATAATGTGATGTGTAGTCTGCCATGTTCTTTAGTCTTTGTATCCAATTTTCCTGGTGGAAAAGGTCTTGAAAGGGGAACACAAACTGGCATGGCTGCATACCTAAAGCGGCTATTAGATCAGTTTTATTTTCTTGATCAATTGCCCCGCTGAAAGACCAGCTTCCTCCTAAGGCACTGGTTTATGTAAACCGTATCCTTTGCTTGCAATTAATAAAGTGGGCTCAACCCTTCTCTTAACTGTACTTGTCTGTCATGGTCTACATCTAACCATTCTGTCACTCTGTGGCTCTGTATGTAGGTCAAAGGGACATTGGGGGTATAATCTGTACTTGGCGTTGTGCATTTGCTTCTGACTGCCAGAGTGCTACCATGCTGAATGGCTTCAGGCATTCCTGCGTGGACAAACTGCTGTTGGTATGACCAGTGCCACTGATTTGACACAGGCTCCTTTGTTAGGATGTGCCAAGCATTGCTGGGGAGTCCTCCTGAGGCACTGCACCCAGAGCCTCCTAGTGGTTATGACACTTGTAATGTCTCTTTAATTTATAGTTTAACACTAACCTCCTAGAATTCATAAAGTTAATTGTATTGATAGATAAGTCACATTCCTGCCAGCATTAACAAACCGCTTAATACATTTGATGAATATTCACATCAATCGCACATTGTTGTGAATAGTGAATAAAGTAGCAATGATAATGCATCTATCTCTTTTTCCTCCGCTTTCTGACTATTTTTGAGGTTGTTTAATGGGTACTATTTCTAACGTTGGTTTGTATGGGAATATTACCGGTAATTTTAGTTTTTTGTTTAATTTGACGTGAATAGTGTATGGACTATGGATAGATGTCTGTCTAAAACACCTATAACTTTGTTTGTTTTCAAAAAGAGTAGATTGGAAGCAATATTTAATAATATATATAAAATATATAATATTGATTGCAGAAATCATTAAACACAGTTCACACTGGCAATATTTTGGTTTTTTTTTTCCTTTTTTTTCTTTTACATTTTATTGATCCATGCAGCTTAGACAGCTGACTGGAACGCTATTTAAATCTGAAAATGTATTCAATTTGTTAATAATTCTGCCTATGTGCCTTTGAATAATTTGCATGCATGCCTTTTCCCCTTTCTTTGTTCGAGTTTCAGTGTTCTCTTACAGTAAAGGAGTGTCCGAGAGCGGAAGGAAGGGAAAGGCTTTCATAGGGCCCGGGAATGTGAAACACATGTTCTGCTCTCTCCAGGGGTGGAGAGCATGCAAATGTATTAGAAGAAAATATTTTAACCATTTAAACACTACACGGGATACATGACTGAAATTCTTTTCTCTTGATCTAAACACTGAAACTTGGGAAGTTACGGAATGTTTTTAATCCTTTTTCGAAAGTGGACTTTTATATGCTACTGACTTCTCGCGTTTTTATTTATCCAGAATTTGTATTAAATAGCTTTGAATGTTACCTGTTTGAGCTGTGTGTATGCCACATTGCATATGCTTTATTCTGAGTCCTCGTCAAACTATCTTGTCACACCACTTTTTTTAAATTGAATTTATTTATATATATATATATATATATATATATATATATATATATATATATATATATATATATATTATATTTACCCTTTAACACCTGTCAGTAATGCTGGTAGCATTTTTGGCAGCTGTTTCTTTAAATATGCTACAGACAGGTGGTTTATTGGGAGGGGGGTATTGAAGTAATCAGAAGTGATATGGTCACAGTATGTATCAATTAAACTGTTAATAGCTCCCGGCTGATTCCTCTCTTGCAACTGTCATTAGTCTAATACTATCCTTACCTTTTGTGTCACTTTACCCCACTCCCTCTAGCATGTAAGCTCATTGAGCAAGGCCCTAAATCCCTCTGTTCCTGTTCGTCCAACTTGTCTGGTTACAACAGGGGTTCTCAACCCAGTCCTCAGGACCCCCTACCAGTCCAGGATTTGGGGATTACCTGGGTGTGTCTAAGGTGTTTATTTTTTTCCCTTTTTCTAAACACCTTAGACACACCCAGGTAATCCCTAAACCCTGGACTGGTAGGGGGTCCTTGAGGACAAGGTTGAGAACCCCTGGGTTACAACTACATTTCTGTTCGTCCACCCACTGTAAAGCGCTGCGGAATTTGTTGGCGCTATATAAATAATAACATATGTCATGACAGAGTTAAGTATTGAGACAATATAAGAATATCTAGAAGGAGAGCGATATACAGATGGTCAGACCCAGCGATATGAGGGTTGGATGATAAACTGCATCAGAGGTGTCAGGAAGGATGTGGACTGACAAGGGTTTGGAAATTATATCTTATGGAATCACTCTAAGATTAATTGCTACAGTTCGTTGTAGTAGTTATGGTGCAGTGAGTCTCCCGGCTCCATCCCTTCATAAGAAGTCAAACCATTTGCAGACTGTTTGAAGAGAGAATGTAGTGAAGGGGAGAGAAATAGCTGATAACAGTAGTTCAGAAAAGTATTTATTAGTAAGATTGTACAATGCAAATTAGTTTTCACATTCTCTGTAAAGTGTCTTAAATCCATTTGTTCAAGCCAGGTGAATGAATGGGTCAACTTATTTAAAATAACCAGATTACAGTAGTCTTTTTGTTCATTAACTTGCAACGAGGTTTTTTTTTTTTTTAACCTTACAAATCACTCTAAGCCATTGCATCACATTTATGGAAATGGATCAGTTGTTAGCTTGCCCTGCAGATGTTTGAAATTACGTTAGTCCGTACGAACATGCATTGCAAAGGAATTTTAAGGTCCCACACTCCAGGAGAGTAAACAGACCACAATTGGCACTGACCAGCAGCTGATGCATATACAGAGTACTGACATGATGGAAAGACCTGTCCCCCTGTAAGTATTAATGCTTGCAGTGAAACAGAAACACCTCCCCACACAAGTTTTTAAGGAGCCATGAATATGTTGTCAGCGTTTACAATGCAAGCATGCTTCAGATTCTTTGCAAACCGCAACAGTTTCTCGGAAGACACAGTGAAGGGGTCCTTAATCTTAGACATACAAAAGCAAAGCCATATTCATGTCCTAGATATGCTAGTACAGACTTTGAATTTTATTTTAAAGGAGGATTTGAAGAGTTGGTAAATATATTGTGTAAACTAGAGTCTCTTAATATCATGTTTTTCTGAGAGAAACAAATATTGCAAACTGGCCGTATTGTAACATGTTAACCATCCATTAACAGTATTTCTGTTTTTATTTTGCTTTATTTCATATAGCGAGTATGTGACTGCTAGAAATCTAACTATTTTGTGTGTTGGCAGATGTCCATGTAAGCAGTAATTGATTTTCAACATTAATAAACCAATATCTCTTGTAATACCTGCAGGTTCCGTGGACTCATTTACATGAAAACTCCCATTTAAAAAAATATTTCAACAGTACCTTAATTGTTTTTTTTCTAAAACAAGATTGTATGATTCACTGTGCCCATATACATGCATTTTCCTTCTCAATAAATGCAGTCCAGGGCATTTTACAGATGCCTGTTAAACTATGAGATAGCTGAGATCTCTTGAGGTATTAGTGGTAACATAGGGAAGCATCGGATAAAGGGGCATGACTAAGTTATAAATAGTAAGTAGATTCTGCTGAACAGGGATCCACTGAGGTATAATCAGTGGAATTCGATGTTTAACAAATTGCACCACTGAAAAATAAGCTATAAAGGGAATGTTAGTAGTTAGTTGACGTGTGTCCCCCCAGCTAGAAGACACCACTGAGGTGCCGATTAGGTGAGCGAGTTTCAGTCCAAGTTACCTTGTGAAGGAACATTGGCTGTTAGGTACAAGAGAATATGGGTCCATGTCTATCCATATTTCTGAATATATGAAGACTCAAAACATGAAACATTGGATACAGTTGATTTAATTTGTACTCTTATTCCAATCTTCTAAGGTACCTACTAATCATTATACCATAATAGCCCAACTGTCAGTGTTTGGACTGATGTGGCTGCTTAATGGAATGAAAATATTTTACAGGGCATTAAGTTCTAAATTTTGACATAACATACTGCAAGATACTTTAGAAGAATCACAAATATTCTAAAGCTTCTAAAGCGCATATAGATTCAAGTTGACTCAATGATAGAACGCTCCATGTGTCTCCAATACCATCTCGCTGTCAAGAAACTATTACACATTTGTTGTGCTTGATAAGTATGTTTTTAAAATTCTTTGATTTTCAGAGGACTTGTCTTAAAGCAATAATTCAGTAATTCTCCAATAGTGTTGTACAGTGCAGTCAGCAAATCTAATGTTTATTATTGCAGAGAAATGCTAGCATATGAACAAAATTCTTTACCAAGTCATATGGGAGCTTGTAATGAATACCCTGAATAATTTTAATCAAGATTTGACATTTCGTTTTAGATTTTAAAATGACAAAAGCTCCCTCCTTTCTGCATCAAATAACGCCCACTTAAATATGTGGGTAGTGAATATAGCCTAAGCTCTTTAGATGTATTTAATTTCCATTCATAAGTTGTCAGTATTCACATGGTTGTATTATATTTTTCTGACTACATGCATAATGTAGAGTGACTTCATGCTAGAAATGTTAGTGGAAACAATAGGTAGATATATTATTCTATAACCAATTGGCCAGTAGATGATTTATTTATAAAATAAATATATTTTTGATGGCACTGCTTTCTGTAAAGAATCTCTGGTAAGACTTCCTGAATCCCTAACTAAAGAAGGGAGGAGACCCTATAGCCAGGGTAACGGTGACGTCTGTAACGTGTGAGTTGTATTTATAGAACGACCGACATTACATTCTATAGTGTAGGGGTGTGCATTTATTTTTTTAAAGCTACAGTAGATTAGAGTAAATAGATGCAAACTAGTTTAGTACCCTGTTTCGGTTGCTCAGATACAGAGTCTGATTAGAGTTATGCTAATCTCACAATAACTCTGTACATGGCAGGCTTGATATACTCCTATATTCTTTAAATATAGTAGTGTTCTGCCATGGTTTAGGAGAGTGACCACTAAGCTTGAACTACAATTCCTTTCATACAAAGCCATCCTTGCTGAGTAATAATATATGAAATGTTGTTCAGAAACCTCCTGTAGTGTAAAGTCGAGATGAAGTGGCCTGGGTGACGTTGGTGGTCCTTTTTAACATTTTAAGCTTCAAATGTTTCTCTGTTTTGCATACCTGTTTCATTTCCGATGATGTTGCTATTTTTTTGACTATGAATATGGTTTGAGTGACCATAAGAAGGTTTGGGGAAGTAATTGCTGCTCATTTCCACAAGTTTTTTCCTGAGGTTTTAGTTGTAGTTGACTTGATTGACTAATATTCGGGTTTCTGTATACACTTACATGTGTTCTTACATAGTGACCAAACATTTAAGCACCTCTGTCATGGCTGTGTTTGGATTGTTTTTTTGTTTTGCTTTTTAATCTCCCTCCCCATTTTAAATTTTTTTTTTTTTTTTTTTTTTTTTTTATGGGGTTGTTGACAGGGCTGCATAAACAGTGATTTAACTCCTAAATGACAGAATGAGCAGTGAGACTGCAGTGGCTTTTAAAAAAACTGCTCCATTAAGTTAGTTTTTCTGGTGTCTGTAGTATCTCTTTAACTTACAGGGACACTCCAGTGACCAAATACAAAATAAATAAAAATCACTCCTTGGTATATATTACCCCCAAAGTAAAACGTGCATGTATTTAATTATGATTTTATTTGGGGGAGAGGGATATATATATATATATATATATATATATATATATATATATATATACACACAAAACTTGAAAAACATGCAGTTCTCTTGTCTGCTACCTTTGCAATCCCTTTCTTTCTAACCCTGTCCAATCACAGACTTCCCTATGCAGCTCAATGGGAAGTCTTTGCAAGGCAGATGCTCTGTGCAATTGTTGCCTCTCGAGTTTAGTTCCACTGAGCTAAACAAACCAGGAAGTAACATGACCTCCTGTCTTCTTGAAAGCCAGGGGGTGTAACCAGGTGAATGTTTAAAACTGTAAATTTCCTGAAATCTGCAGTTTTTGTAAAATAGAAAAAAGGACCGGCTCTTCACACACACAGCTTTTCAGCAAGTGAAAGTGCATTTGGGGTCTGGAGTGTCCATTTAAAAACTTTTCTTCCCACATGCATAAATAAAAAAGGCTCACACAGGCACACAATATAAATGAAGGGATCAGAAATATTGTTTTGCTTTCTACTTTTCCACCATTTTCAGTAGCAGTGAATGACAATATTTATAACCATGATTGAGGCACCCAGTTCCAGAATAGAAGTGTGTGGATGTACACCTTTGGTTTGTTTCAGGTCTAATAAAAGCATATTTGCTAAACATAGAGCATTAAAACAGAATATTAAAAATTATAGGGCAGTACCCCTTTCTCCAAATAATGGTACCTCTTGTAGTCTGTTAAAGAGTGGCTACATCAAGAGTAAATATTATATCCTTTAGTGTGAGGAATGCAGAAGTAGATGTATGGAATATACAACCAGTAAGAGAGATAAAGAGTAAGAGCTTGGAAAAGGATCTGCAAAACCACAAATAACATCTGTGTTTTAATGAGGAAATGGGCAGACTAGAAGACTAGACAGGTAAATTTGCATCTTTCAGGAGATCAGCAACACACTATCCCTGCTCTTTCCTGGGCTAACCTTCAAACCATTGCCATACCACGCTTCTTAAAGAACTGTTTTCAAGTAACTTAAAACAAAAGTAAAGACTGAGTAAGGTTAAAAAATTATTAGTGTTTTTTGGGGTTTTTTTTGTTTAAACTGTGACTTCTACAATAATATATTTAAAAATAAAAAGGGGCACTATATGCATTTATTAAGGCTTCATCTCCTTTAAGTGGTTCTAGTGTCTAGAGTACCCTGGTGATGCCCTTACATTCAGCATTAAACAGTTTTTATTGCTAAGCGAGAGTCCCCAGTAACTGGTCCACCCTGTGCTGCTTGGGCTAATGAGAAAGCATTAGCCTTTGCAGCATTGATGGCTGAGAGTGTCAGCCGAGTGCTTCCTGCCTATTACCACATCCATTGCTGGTATAAATCAGTATGACTAGAAGGAAGCGTATATTGACTGCATTTGCATACCGGTCTGTAGGTAACCAAGGAACCTTTTATTTAGTTTTAAATTGTTCAAAAATAATTTAACACTGAACAGAGAGACAGTGCCAGGGGGAATACAGACACTATAACAAATTCAATGAGATGAAATGGTAATAATGCTGTGTCCCTTTAAGAAGTTTGAAGTATAACGAATTACAGTTTGAAAATGTTGCTGGAACAGTATGCTTTATTAAGATTATGACAAGACAGATTTAGAAAAACTATGTGTGACATTGGATCTATAGTGAAGGCAATATTTTGAACTTTCTGTTTTCAATTTGAGCATTTCAACAAAAGTATACACAAGGGATAGGCAACCTTCGGCACTCCAGATGTATTTAGGTAATCTAAAGAATAAAATACCCAAGAGTTTACTTAATATAGATAATGGATAACCATTGGGTTATCCAGCCAGGTGCTTAAAATATTAATATACAAACTTTATTAATTAGGCTTATTTGTAGCACTTTTGATAACCCTTTGTAGGTAATTAGTGCACTGGAAGATAAACCAGTGTACCAGGGTAGACAAGGGGTTAAAGCATAGTATATGTGTTCAAAAACAGGGATTAACTATAGGTTAAACCATAGTTTATTTTCCAGTGCACTAATTACCTACAAAGGGTTATCAAATGTGCTACAAATAAGCCTAATTAATAAAGTTTGTATATTAATATTTTAAGCACCTGGCTGGATAATCCAATGGTAACCCATTATCTATACTAGGTAGAGGAGTTGCCTTACACAGCTAGTATATTTCACTTGCACTGGGGATATATGTGGTTTGTGTATGTATTGGTGCATGCAGAGTGGACTGTGATCCCATTTACCTCAGGGTACTGATTACATTTTTCCAGTTTTTAACCTCGTCCACTTTATTGTGGATTAGGTGAATCTTCCCCCTTCCAATTCAGTAGCTTTTAAAGGTCATTTTGACGTACGTTTGTCCGGTTTATATAAACCAATTTAGGATGCTTATATTTTTGGAAGAGATCATTTCAAAATAACACTATTTTGCAAGAGAAGTTTTCTGACCATTTTGTTCCTGCATTATGTTATTGAGGCCACTTTAAAGCCATTTGCTTTTGGTAATTCTGATTAACTTTCTGTTACTCCTCCTGCAAGGAAAAAAAATCAAAACAACTTCATCTTGGGACATCTGGCTGCTAGGACTGCAATGCTTACATAACCTTCAAGCAGGATTGATAGTTTATATGAAAAGGCTGTTTTTGGAGAAACAGGATATCTAGTTGCAGTTTGCAAAGGATTAGAAGCTAAACAGCAAGAACCCTTTCCCTCTGTTATCTTAAAATGTCTGTTTTGTTCTTGCTAAGGCATTAACTATTTAGGTGATATCTGAAGAAGCTCTAGATAAATGTTTGACATCAGCTCTTAATTGATACTATTAATGCAAGCTTATGAGTAAGAAACAGTAGCATTAACATAGCTCTCCCAAGTTTATTTTTATTTTCTTTCTTTATCTTTTGAGATTTTTGTAGCTTGCAGTAACATTACAATGATGTATCTATAACATTTAACTTTTAAGGGACACTGTAGACACCTAGACCACTTCATCTAATTGAAGTGGTCTGGGTGCTGTGTCCTTGTCTCTTTAACCCTGCTATGGAAATCTGTGCAATTTTAGAGAAACTGCAATGCTTGCATTGCAGGTTAAGACTTCATCTTAACGCTTTGCATGAGAGCATTCAGCATCTTGAAAAACCTAGTAGGAAAGCATTGATTCTATGGTGGAGATTTAATGTGCACACAGTTCTTGCTGTGCATGCGCACTAGGTTTCCTTATAACTGTGACATCTGCAGAAGAGGAGCCCAATCTAGTGCCGAGGGATATCTGCGCTGGATTCAGATAAGTAAAAAAAACATATATATATATTTTTAAAACTCTTTATTTTCCAGTGGGGCAGGGGGCAGAAGGACACGCTAGTGTTAGGAATACAGTTTTGTATTCCTAACACTATAGTATTCTTTTAAAGACATACTCAACATGAATGAATGCACCAAACATGCAGAATTTATGCTAATGTGTATCCCTTTGGCTGAGTTAAGTCACTTCCAACTCCTCTTTTTCAGGCTAAACTGTGCAAGTCTCTTTACTCTGCCTGCCTGGTATATACACACACCATAGATTAAACTAAGTGACAATCTGTTTACCATTATGTGAACAAGATTTATTTTTATTTTGATGCAACTACTTTTCCATGTTTTCTCACTTTAGCTTAACCCAGTTTTGTTTGCTGATCATTGTCAATTAGGAAAAAGTGCTTATAGAGCATATAATGGTCACTCACATGTTTCTAATTTGTGAAAAACAATTATGGTCCCTAAATCAGGTGATGTTAAAAAAATAAAAAATAGTCCCAGGCTCTGTAAAAGTGTGGGGGAAGCAAATTTAATTTGCATTTACCAGTTAGCAATCTGAAGTTGTAGTGAGCAGTCATCTTTCCCACAAACCGTATGAGTACTGTAAATTAACCTGCTACAAGTAGTTAAAATGCTTGTGATTGGTCAGTCCTTGAGCCATATTTGGTCCAATATTGAACGGATTCCTATATTATCCCATTGGAACCAAAGTCTGCCAGAGGAAGAAATATACTAAGGATCTGTAAAATGCTAGATAAGATTTATCATTAAACATGGTGGATTCATGCTTAGATTAAACTTTTAAGGAGCTGAGGTTTATCTCTACATAACAATGAATTGCCTGTATTTTCGTACCCTATAACCAACAGAGACCAGATGAGTTTGGATAAGCTTTGGTGAAGAGCTTTGCATTTTCACCAAGGAATTGTATGTCACACACTGTTACTTGAGTGTTTTTTCATCTTTAAACTTTTGCTTTTACCAGTTTTGGAAGGATAAGGCGAGATAACAGAGAGACACAATAAGTGGAAATGTACTTTACAATATGAATTACTATGACAGGAAACACAATTTCACTTATTTCCTTGATTAATGCTGCTTGTAGTGTTGCCAAGTAGAAACAGACTTGATTATTTCCAAGGATGCCCCTTGTTTCAGGAAAGTAACTGTGATTATTATGTTAGACTATTTATCTTTAAACACGGTCTAATTTATTATCACTAATCTACATTGAGGAACCTAATTCCATGCTTAGATACGTCATGGCCGAAATACACATTTTGACATTTCTATCCCTATCCCTATCTTAGCCACCAATAAGATTGGGTCAAAAACTGTTATTCAGTGTGTTGCTTAGCTATTGATTTTACGCATGTTCTACTATGGCTATTATAGCACTAAATATTTTATAGTTCAACTAAACCTTTTGTTTGTGTGTATTGACGTTTGTGAAGAGTAAACCCTGATTGTCACTTTTTCCTGATTACAGTTGCTCTGCACACACTGTAGGACCTCTTCAAACCTTGGTGTCACAGGTTTTGTTCCCATCAGATTTTGTTTGACCTTTTAATCCTTTTAAGGGTGATAAATGTAGTGCCATTGGATTGGGTAATAACAGTTCTACCCTAGGGCTGGAGAGCTTTAATCAATCCTTCCAGGTGAAACACTTTAAATAGGTACATGAAGGCATTTAAGTCTTAATCCCTTGTCCTCAAGTGTGCAGCAGTGTAAACAGCCATCACTAATTAGTCTCGCTAACCATCCGAAGAAGGCCGGATGGGTAATACTACATCTGGTACATCAGTTATAGTTTTGTGTATTAGTACATTTGGTAACACTCTTTGACAAAAAAATGAAAAGGTTTTTTACTGGAACTGAAATATCCACATCTTTTTGAAATGATTATGTGCCAAAAAAAACGTATTTTATTATAAAATCAATTACTTGTATGTTTTTTCCATCTATATTTTTCTTTATATGCCTTTGAACACGCTGTGCAAAACCGCCTCTACTAACCGGAGCAATTCATACTTACACCATACACAAATATTTAGACTGCCTAATGAATAAAAAAGTTTAATATATAAAGAAAACTCCATACTTTTTAATCAGGTGTCTTGTACCATTGCTACAACAAGAACTTGCAGTGGATATGGTGCTTGAAATTTTCCTTCCTTTAAGGTCATTGCTCTTATTATTGCTTGCATTCTCAAGCTCTTATTTATATATTTTTTAAATTTAAATAAAGGAACACTGTAGGCACTTTAACAACTTCAACTTATCGACCTGCACTCCTGCCCCCATTTTAACCTCTAAAACCCATTGTTAAACTAATTAGAAGTCAAACACCACACCTGTCTAGTGGTCTCTAAATACCTAGGAAAAATACAAAATCTATTGGGATAGATCTTCCAGAGACCTTTTTATTTGGATTCCTGATCTTTCTTACTGGTTGGGCCCATAGAAGGGTTCCCCGACACTAAGAGATTAAATAATATTCACTCCCCCCAATTTATTTTGTGACAACTTTTTTTTCTCTCCAATTTTAGGTTATTTGAAGCACACTCACAATGACTAAATGCAACTTGTGTTATAACTGATTCCATGCTCCACAGTTTATTGCTGTTTTGTTTTAATTGTATAAAATCTTGTGATTTTACTTATAATTAATCCTATTAATTTTTGCTCTGTGCAATGTGTATTAGTCTCAAAATAAAGAATAATAATAAAAAAAAGCCTCATCTATTCCTTTTCTTCAAATTCTTCTTCCTCCGTTTTGGTATGGATTTGTTGCTGCTTAGGATAAGTATCAAATCCTTCCATTCATGTGTCCACCAATAGAAAAGCAATGGGATGTGTAAATCTGCATATGCACACAGGCACTCTGCTTTCCTCTGAACATGTGCCATCAGAAGGAAGCCATGAGGTCAGTGTTCTGGCAGTGGTTCTAGGAGAGATGCTGCATAGAACTCTGCATTCTTTGACAATGAACATACATTGTGCTTTGCTGTTCCCAGAAAAAAACAATCCGGTTTTCCTAATTGAATTTTCTATACATTTTCTAAACTGGTTTCCCCTACCAGTGTGTGTAAGTATAATGAGCTAAATGTGTTAATGTGGAAAATTCATCTTGGACACCGTTGGCATGTTTCTACTGAATGTAACATTTTTAACATTTTGTCCCAGAATTGCTCTTTATATGCACCCACCGCTTAACTCGTCAAATCACAGGTGAGGTGCGGTTTTGGTATCGGATGCCAATCAAGTATCAACCAGCCTGCTGTTGGCATAAATTAAAATATTGCACATTAGTCTGAAGTACATGCAAATGCAAGGATACAATTTGACCGTTCTGAAGAAAATATTTTGCATAAGTTGTAACCAACTTTTTAGTCTGAGTATCTTGACTAATAATTCACAATCCATTTTTTACCAAGTATACTGCCTGGATACTTGGCTTGTACATTTCAAAGATCTGTTTGGTCAAACCAGACTTTATCAATGCAAGCAAACACATGCTTACTCTGTTATGGAAAAAAATTAACAATATCAAGACAGGCTGCCAGTTTGTAACCAGATAATATCTGTTGTACTGAACAATACACTTATTCATTCATATTTGTGAATGTTATATTACTGCACATATACCTCTGTCAGCCTGAATACTTGCATGGCTCAATTTCTGCCTTGCCTCCTCTTTTTCAATACCTTCTCTAAATGACAGACAAAGTTTAGAAAATTTAAGGAATTGTAATCCTGCACTATAATAAATATATACATTTGTGTCTCTGGAATTTTAAATAACTTGAATATATCCGGCTTCAGTCTTTACTTTGGAATGTACAAAGAGGGTATTTGTGTTAGGGATTAAATAATATCCCACTGTATAGATTTGTGTGAGTCAGTGTTAATTTAAAAAAAAAAAAAATAATAATCTTAAGGATGTTATTATATATTCATTTGTGCTAGATTTTAATTTTTTAAAGGCATTCTATAGTAACAGGGCTCAAAATTGTCTATAGCCATTGGCAAATGAACATCTCTAGCCCTAGAGGATATACTTTGACTTGCAGTGGCAGGTAATCTTTAAGGCATGACAAGTAGCATAAGACTACAAATGTTAAGCCCTGGTCTTAGAAAGATTTTTTTTTTCAGGACTATAAGTTCCCTACCGCTATGGTGACCCATTCTTTCTAAAAATGTAATATGTACTCTCCTTGTTTCCAGTGCCATACACATTTGTTTTACATTGCAGCAACTTACATTTACATTGCAGCAACATTTAAGGCCACTGCACACAGACCTCTTTATTAAGATGAATTGGTCTGGGTACCTATAGTGGTCCTTTAATCAAGTTTCTCTTCTGAATTTGCACTCTTTGTATTTGTAGGGAAATTGGATAGCGTTGTGATACTGTGGTGTGAACTGCAATCTGCTCCAGATATTTACAGCTGTTCATATAGAAGGCCTGTAAGCAGTACTTAGCAGCTCTAAATTTGTTAAAGACCATTTTAAAGTTTTATAATTTTGAAATGTGTATGATTTATTGTCATGTTCCAAAATGTAATATGCTTTTTTTTTTTTTTTTTCTTTTCTTACAGGTGAATCTGGTCTGGGAAAGTCCACACTCATCAATTCACTGTTTTTGACAGACCTGTACTCCCCGGATTACCCTGGTCCTTCACACAGAATTAAAAAAACTGTTCAGGTATGATTTGTTAGTTTTTCCTTCTCTTTCTTCTTCACTTGAATAGTAAGCATTTATTCTAAAAAAACAATGAAATCTACATTGAGCAGAAATGTTTGCTCAAAGCATAACTGTAATAACCCTGAACTATGTGCTTGTCAATGTAGTTTAGTTTAAAGGACCACTTTGGGATCAGGAACACAAACGTATTCCTGAGCCTTTAGTGTTAAAACCACCATTTAGGTGGCTTGCCCCCACCTTATTACCGTTAAAAGGTAAAATAACTTGCCTTATTTCCAGTGCTGTGGAGTTTTCCTTTAAGCACCTCTTTGGATTGCAGAATTATAGAAAATTGTGCAGATATGTTCTGTTCTAAAAATTGCAGTCAGAATTTATGTGGCAAACTTGACAGTTGCTATAGTAAGTCCTTGTTGCAGTTTGCAGTAGATTAGGTATTTGGTTTACTGACTCAAAAGAAGACAGTCTACAGGAATGTTCTCTTGTAGCCATCAACATGTAAGATGTTGTTTTCTCCCTGTTTCCCCCTCCCACATTTATGTTTTATTTTTTCAAAATGACTGATGAGAACACTGTGTGCTTCTACATAGATTTTAAACATTTGTTAAAGGAACACACCACTGCCCAAGTGGGCTAAAAAGTACAAATCACTGTAAGTACCTCTATTATAAATGCTTGTATTCGTTAAAAGTATATCTTAAAAGATCTTGCAAAAGCTGCAGTTCTTAGAAACGGCATCCTTTCTCCAGGAGAGTCTAACAGATGCCTCTGAAGCTGTACCTCTGTTTGTGTGCACACGTGTTGGTGCGTATGTACTGCACAGCGTTCTGATCAGATATTTGAGAAGAAGGAATGCAGGAGGGAGGCAGGCGTGCTCACGGTAGCTAGCATATGCAGGAAGCATTCCAAAATCAGGATGGTATTTCTATGAGAAACTGTAACTTCTATAAAGTGCCTTTTGAAGTGAGATACTCCTCAACCATAAAGCACATCAACAAGCTTGGCTGCTTTACGGGTGTTGTGTGGTTCTTTACTAAAGAATGTGGAAGCTTCCATACACCACGGGGTCAGTGGCACATTGGTTTCACCAGCAGAAAGTGGAGACTTTAGTTTGGGTTGTGTGTGTGCCTATGTATTTATCATGCCACACTGGTTTTATTTTATATGGTACAATTCTGTACTTTTGCAAGTTGTTGACTGAATACACACAGTTTTGAATGAGATGCTCTCACAGCATGGCATGATTTCAATCTTATACTAGTTTAACTGCAAGCTGGAGACCAAATAGTAGTGTATGCTGCGCGTAATTTAACCCCTTAAGGAACACATGAACGTGGGAGGGGGAAACGGGGAGAAAACAACCCCTTAAGGACCAAACTTCTGGAATAAAAGGTAATCATGACATGTCACACATGTCATGTGTCCTTAAGGGGTTAAAGGCCTGACATGTTTTGTTGGTAATTCCAGTTAGAGATGATTGTATTTTTTATTTTATTTTTAACACTTCAAAGCCTTTACTAAGCACTATAAACTCTTCACCTCGCTGTAATTATGGTTCAAAAAGTATATTGTAGGCATTGTATACTTGGTTTCTTTCAAATTGTTTTCAAGTGGTTTGATTGATTCGTTTGGCACCTAAAGTCAAGCCAATCTGCTGTGGCTAGGATAATACAAGAGCAAACCTCTGCTTTATCAATCTATTGTATATAATATTTATATCAAAGAACGCCTAGTGTTAGGCTGAGGATGTCGACTGATGCTCCTATAGACTTTAAGCTTGTTTGAGCAGGGTCCTTTTCAACCTATTGTTCCTGTAAGTTTTCTTGTAATTGTCGTATTTATAGTTAAATCCCCCTCTCATAATATTGTAAAGTGCTACAGAATCTGTTTGCGCTATATAAATGACAATAATAGCCTATCCGTGGCTGCCCAACTAACCCTTTACATTCTGCAATGCAGAGATGCTAGAGTCCCAACTTCAGGACTAAACATTTGCCAAATACTTTAACTCCTGAAGATAAGATGCCTGGGCACCACTACCCTCCTAACAACCTTAATGAGCTAAAGTTATCTGGGTGTTATTTTAAAGGGACTCTCCAGTTTTCCTGGCACTGCAGGTCTCTCTCTCCCCCCACCACCACCACCAATCCCCGGTTGCTGAAGGGGTGAAAACCCCTCCAGTGACTTACCTGAGACCCCCGCTGATGTCCCTCGGCGGTGGTTTTGGGTCGCCGCCGCTGCTCCCCTTCATCACGTCACCCGGCGGGGGAGACTGATCCCGCCCGCCGGCTGAGGAGACCTAATGTGCGTGTGCGGCAATGCCGCGCATGTGCATTAGAGCTCTACATAGGAAAGCATTGAAATTGGGGAATTGAGCGACGCTCTAGCACAGAAAACCTGTGCTATAGACACGGAAGTGACCTCTAATGGCTGTCTAGTATACAGCCACTTGAGGAGGAGTTAACCCTGCAAGGTAATTATTGCAGTTTATGAAAACTGCAATAATTACAGTTGCAGGGTTAAGGGTAGTGGGAGTTGGCACCCAGACCACTCCAATGGGCAGAAGTGGTCTGGGTGCTTGGAGTGTCCCTTTAACATTTAAGTCCAGGGTTAAAAAACTTCTGCATGTCCAAGCCACAGCAGAAAGAGCACACAGGTTCCAGGTAATTCCTATTCATACTGTTCAAACTGTTGAACATAATCACATCAGTGAACTCTAGTTCTGGTGTTTAGAATGTTCCTTTAAAATGGTTTATTGATGTTTTGTTTTTGTTCACTGTTTGCCTGTTGCAAAATAGTTTGCTGCGTAAAAAAAGGTTTGTTGTAAATCGATTATTTCATTATGAGCAATGTAGCAGAGCACGTTTTCTGGAGTTTTCCCATGCATTCCTGTTTTTCAGAAGCTGTCTATATAATGAAAGGTTCTGGAGTTGTATAGTTTTCCCAAACATGCATTTCATGTTCAGGAAGTAGAGTAGCTTTTCTGACCCACCCATACACATTGGTTATAGGCCCCTAACAGCATGTGCTAACATATATTTGTTCTTGGTAAATTCACTTCTGTGAGACGTTTCATCCCCTTAATTGACGTGCAGTTGGGACCACAAATAGATCTTTAAAATGGATATAAGTGACCTGACTTAGCTGAGAGTGCATGGGAAAGCAGCCATTTGGAGTGGGTCTGCTGAGAAAAGTTTGAAATTCCAGGACTTAGGCTAATTTGTTTTCCATGAGTCTCTTGGGAATTCTGACTGCAGCACATGATGGGATACAGTTGGAAGTTTAACCGTGAACGACAGTAGTTTACAGTTCTGGTTTATTGGATCCATTCCAGATGTTTCTTTCTGTTTTTGACCATGTATGGACACACTTAATGCTATACGTCATATGATTTAGAATATATTGCAAGAACATTACAGATGTCATGCATCTCAGTGCTTTTAATGTTTTCAGGCTTAGCCATTAAGTTTGCTTTATTTGTATACAGAACTACTTTAACAGTTTTTTTTTTTTTTTTTAGTTTTTTTTTGTCTCCTTAAAAGTTTGTTTGATCCTCACTCCTCCCCCATAGAGGTTTGGCATGTTGCAGTGTTTGTTGCCAGTTCTCTCTTTTGATTTTGTTTGAAAACTAGTACAATCTTTAGTAAAGCTTTATAGTTCTTGTCAGTCATCTCGGCTTACAGAATCTGTAGTAAAGCGACCAAATGAGTCTGGTCAATCTGTTAATTCATCATATTTATAAGTTCTATTAGCTTCCATTAACAGGTAGCAAATGGCATTTTCATTTCTGCCAGGACTGTTATAAAGTGGCAAAATACCGAGTTGGTACCCATTAATATAATAAAAAATATAGTGTAAATCTAAAATCTAGCTAGGCTTTAAAACCGTGTGCTGATATCTGTTTATCAAATATGTACTTTGAACCAAAACGACATTCTCTGCCAATCGGGTTTCCATATGATAAAGTGACGTTACATAAAGTGTGCGACAGTGAAGTTATTAATGCAGCTGCTTCCATAGACAACATTGTATTATTGACTGGGTATAGAAATGACCTGGACCCTTTAAAATGTAATTTGAAGATGTGCCATCGACAAAACCCCTCCGCGTCTCCCCCTCCCACCTCCTAGTGTACTGTGCGTACGGCATTTTTGTGCCCCCTCGACAGATGCTCCTGATTGGCTGGGCCGCAAGTTTGACATGCTTGCCTTAAATTATCTTGTTTTCTTGCTGTATTATGTATGATTGTATTTTGTACATGCCTCACAGTAGAAAAGTCTCCACTCAGGCTTATAGTAGAGGTATAGAGCGGATGCCATGTAACAACCCCTGGATGTTGGGCTAAAGTAACATCCCCAGGACGTACTTGAAAACCAAAGTAATCTGAATGTGCCTTTCCTGGTTAAATACTTTATTTGAAAGTGGCACATTTGTTACTACATGAACACAGAGAAGCTGATGTGAGCAATTAGTCTGTACTAATAGTTCCTAAAATATTTGCACTATGGCACACCTATTTTTTTTTTTTTTAGCCTTTGCCAACAACTTCTAAATATCACAGCGTTTCTACCCTGAGTATTTTATACATATTTCTAACTAAATTGACTTAAAGGGACACTATAGTCACCCAGATCACATCAGCTCAATGAAGTGGTCTGGGTGTCTTTTCCCTCTAGGGTAACCCTGCCTGATGTAAACATAGCAGTTTCAGTGAAACTGTTATGTTTACATCTGAGGTTAAGCCAGCCTCTACTGGCGGTCTTCCGGACAGCCACTAGAGGCGCATCGGCAATGATTGAGGCATATTATGCCTCAATCACGCAGAGTGTCCATAGGAAAGCATTGAAAAAATGCTTTCCTACGGACACTTTGAATGCGAGCGTGGCACTGCTGCGCATGCGCATTCGGCGCCGGTGGCGTCAGACAAGGATGCTGACGGCGGCGGGGGAGGAGAGGTAAGGGAGCCTGGTGGGGGAAAAGGGTGGGGGGCACCCTCAGGGTACTATAGTGTCCCTTTCATAGTTTTAATGGTTTGCCTTTGCATAAAGTGTGTGTAAAAAAACAAAACTTAACTGCATTCAGCCTACTACATCCTAATGTGTTTATGGGCAACTTTGAGGTGGCGTGAGGAACACCAGTATGCTAGAACACACTCGTTGGAATCCACTGGTCTAAATGCAGTCATGCAAGCCAACTCTTGGTTCAAAGAGAAAGAAACTACCTGCTGGTAACAGAGTTCAATGATTAGTTCTCTAGTTGCAGT